>NC_085136.1:129897315-130032315 GCF_035046485.1 Aedes albopictus | reverse complement strand
TAATTGATAACATAACCTGTTATCAATCAGCTACATTTTTCATGTTGATAACTAAATGTTATATTGAATAAAATATTGTATAACACAATTAGTTATCAACTTGAACTCAATGATAACTTAACTTCTTTTCATTTTGGTATTCGTGGAGTAAATTTGAGTTATCATTTTTGTTATGTTAGCTCTTAATTTAACCTAAATGATAACAAACTCAATTATCAAACTTGTTAGCATTTTGTTATCCACCTTTGCTCGGCTATAGCCAGGGATGGGAACACTTACTCGCTATTTTCTCAGTTCTGAACATGCTATTAAAAACAGTGTATGGAGGACTTTTACTTTTAAGTTTTATCTAAAAGATTGCCAAATAAAGTAAGGGTCGCACACGCATTCCAAAGTCATGAGAGAGCAACCCGAGCAAAGTCTAACAACAAAATGATAGCAAATCGAAAACACGATTTGTAATCAGCAGCAAATTGATATCATGTTTTAATATCAGATTATCTTGATTTTTCGATTTCAAATTTTGATATCGTTTTGCTGTGATTTAAAATTATTACAAATATTTAAGTTTTTGTGGTATTTCAAAACTTCTAGGGGACCTTGTATAAAGCATCTAATGATATACCATCAGTGCAATTAACGTATTGCATTTAGGTTTTTATATTATTCGAAAAACTCTACATTTAACGATTTTTCCATTTTTTTTCGCACTGATAGCAAAAACAGTAATCAATTTGCCATCACTGATAGCAGGAATTGTTTTCAACTTGCTCTCACAGGAACATTTTTCTACATTCATTTTTGATGTTTTAACCGTTAAAACGACCAAAACGACATCAACCTGAGTAATCATAATTTGCAATATCACAACATCAAAATTTGTTTTCGATTTGCTGTCAGACTTTGCTCGGGTATTAACCCGTAAACACCCGGGACGATCTTTTTTTGGTAGAAATGCAACATCTTCTTTGTTTTGCAGCATTTCACCGTGGAGTCTTTTTTATAGTCAAGAGGAATAATTGTGGGCACGGTAAAGGCTGGGTATGCTGCGCAATTCAGATCCCATTGTGATCCACTAGCCTCTGCCCAGCAACTCCTATCCCTACCTCCACGCGGTACCGGCCGGAAACTATGAGCAACCTTAGGGAAGATCGGGTAACCAACCCCGGTGGGAACTTTGGTCGTAGGCTGACAGGGAAGGGGGGGTTTGCTTCGGCAAACCTGAGCGTCTGTTCTCCAGGAGGAGCGGCTCACAACAGCGTCTGATCCCCATGTTAGGGGCGGCTGATCTACGTCCGAGTGCCAGGGAAGGACTCTAAGCTCAACTGTGCACTATGGTCCTCCGGAAAGTAGGGGGTTGGTGTCAGGCCCTACGAGCCAGCCGTAAAAAACCATTGTAACGGAAAATCAGCAACAGAATAATACGAACCGAGACCAACGGCAACGACCCCAGCGAACAAAAAGGACTTGCGATTGGAAACTCGGTACGTGGAACTGCCGATCTCTCAACTTCATTGGGAGCACCCGCATACTCGCCGATCTACTGAAGGACCGCGGGTTCGGCATCGTAGCGCTGCAGGAGGTGTGTTGGACAGGATCCATGGTGCGAACGTTTAGAGGTAATCATACCATCTACTAGAGCTGAGGCAACACACGCGAGCTGGGAACAGCTTTCATCGTGATGGGTGATATGCAGAGGCGCGTGATCGGTTGGTGGCCGATCGACGAAAGAATGTGCAGGTTGAGGATCAAGGGCCGATTCTTCAACTTCAGCATAATAAACGTGCACAGCCCACACTCCGGAAGTACTGATGATGACAAGGACGCATTTTACGCGCAGCTCGAACGCGAGTACGATCGCTGCCCAAGCCACGACGTCAAGATCATCATAGGAGATTTGAACGCTCAGGTAGGCCAGGAGGAGGAATTCAGACCAACGATTGGTAAGTTCAGCGCCCACCAGCAGACGAACGAAAACGGCCTACGACTCATTGATTTCGCCGCCTCCAAAAATATGGCCATACGTAGCACCTTTTTCCAACACAGCCTCCCTTATCGTTACACCTGGAGATCACCACAGCAGACGGAATCTCAAATCGACCACGTTCTGATTGACGGACGGCACTTCTCTGACATTATCGACGTCAGGACCTATCGTGGCGCCAACATCGACTCCGACCACTATCTGGTGATGGTCAAACTGCGCCCAAAACTCTCCGTCATCACCAATGTACGGTACCGGCGACCGCCACGGTACAACCTAGAGCGACTGAAGCAACCGGATGTCGCCTCAGCATACGCGCAGAATCTCGAAGCCGCGTTGCCAGACGAGGGCGAGCTCGATGAGGCCCCTCTAGAGGACTGCTGGAGTACAGTGAAAGCAGCCATCAACGACGCAGCCGAGAGCACCATCGGGTACGTGGATGGAACGGAATCGACGTAACGAATGGTTCGACGAAGAGTGCAGAATGGTTTTGGAGGAGAAGAACGCAGCGAGGGCGGTAATGCTGCAGCAAGGGACTCGACAGAACGTGGAACGTTACAAACAGAAGCGGAAACAGCACACCCGCCTCTTTCGGGAGAAAAAGCGCCGCCTGGAAGAAGCGGAGTGTGAAGAAATGGAACTGCTGTGCCGTTCCCAAGAAACACGGAAGTTCTATCAGAAGCTCAACGCATCCCGCAACGGCTTCGTGCCGCGAGCCGAAATATGTAGGGATAAAGACGGAGGCCTCTTGACGGACGGACGTGAGGTGATCGAAAGGTGGAAGCAGCACTTCGATCAGCACCTGAACGGCGTGGAGAACGTAGGCACGGGAGCCCACGGCAACGGAAGGAACGACGACGCCAGTGCAGCGGAGGACGGAAATGAACCAACTCCCACGCTGAGGGAAGTTAAGGATGCCATTCACCAGCTCAAAACCAACAAAGCAGCTGGTAAGGATGGTATCGCAGCTGAACTCATCAAGATGGGCCCGGAAAAGTTGGCCACCTGTCTGCATCGGCTGATAGTCAGGATCTGGGAAACCGAACAGCTACCGGAGGAGTGGAAGGAAGGGGTAATCTGCCCCATTCACAAGAAAGGCGACCATTTGGAATGTGAGGAATGTGCTGCCTACAAAGTGCTATCCCAGATCATCTTCCGTCGTCTGTCACCTAAAACAAATGAGTTCGTGGGAAGTTATCAAGCCGGCTTCATCGACGGCCGGTCGACAACGGACCAGATCTTTACCGTACGGCAAATCCTCCAGAAATGCCGTGAATACCAGGTCCCAACGCACCACCTGTTCATCGACTTCAAAGCGGCATACGATAGTATCGACCGCGCAGAGCTATGGAGAATCATGGACGAAAACGGCTTTCCTGGGAAGCTGACTAGACTGATTAAAGCAACGATGGACGGTGTGCAAAACTGCGTAAGGGTTTCGGGTGAACTATCCAGTTCATTCGTATCTCGCCGGGGACTTCGACAAGGTGACGGACTCTCATGTCTACTCTTCAACATCGCGCTGGAAGGTGTGATGCGACGAGCCGGGCTCAACAGCCAGGGAACGATTTTCACAAAATCCGGTCAATTTGTGTGCTTTGCGGACGACATGGACATTATCGCTAGAACATTTGGAACGGTGGCAGAACTGTACACCCGCCTGAAACGCGAAGCAGCAAAGGTCGGACTGGTGGTGAATGCCTCAAAAACAAAGTACATGCTGGTAGGCGGAACCGAAAACGACCGGATCCGTCTGGGTAGTAATGTTACGATAGACGGGGATACTTTCGAGGTGGTGGAGGAATTCGTCTACCTCGGATCCTTACTGACGGCTGACAACAACGTGAGCCGAGAAATTCGGAGGCGCATCATCAGCGGAAGTCGGGCCTACTACGGGCTCCAGAAGAAACTGCGGTCGAAAAAGATTCACCCACGCACCAAATGCACCATGTACAAAACGCTGATAAGACCGGTGATCCTCTACGGGCACGAGACATGGACCATGCTCGAGGAGGACCTCTAAGCACTCGGAGTTTTCGAGCGACGCGTGCTAAGAACGATCTCCGGCGGTGTGCAGGAGAACGGTGTGTGGCGAAGAAGAATGAACCACGAGCTCGCTGCACTTTACGGCGAACCCAGCATCCAGAAGGTGGCCAAAGCCGGAAGGATACGTTGGGCAGGGCATGTTGCAAGAATGCCGGACAACAACCCTGCAAAGCTGGTGTTTGCAACGGATCCGGTTGGCACAAGAAGGCGTGGAGCGCAGAGAGCACGATGGGCGGACCAGGTGGAGCGTGACTTGGCGAGCATTGGGCGCGACCGAGGATGGAGAGCGGCAGCCACAAACCGAGTATTGTGGCGTACTATTGTTGATTATGTCTTGTCTTAATGATGTTGAACAAATAAATGTATGTATGTAAGGAATAAATGTGCTAAGAAATACATGGTACCTCTGCCCCTTGCACCCTTACCCCTTTTGTTGGTAGCCGAAAATGTGTGGCTTTTTTTTGTTTTCTTTTTTATAAATTCTACATGTTTTTGCTCAAATTTAAATAGTTTTAACTGACCCTAGACATGCAATGTATCACTACCCATCATAGTCTGTTGAAGTTTTTATCCCAGAGCTATTCTAAGGCATCCAAAGTACTCCGAAGTTTGTGTCCCAAATCCAACATTCAAAGCCAAATTTTATACACGACGAATGATCACTAGCGTGGGACACAAAAAGACATTTTACTCCTGTACACTTTTCCATTTTGGCCCCATAGCAACTGTGCAAAATTTCAGCTCGATCGGAGAAACTATATTTTAGCGCCAGCCGTTTTAAGTTTTCATACGATTTACTATGGGAAAAATCACTTTTTCAAAGAAAAATCGCCCCAGGTTGCCCCTTAACTCCTAAAAATCTATCGATGAATGATTTCTGTTGGGAATTTTACGAGGAACAAACCCTCCGAAGAGCGCAAAGCGATCTAAGGCACGTGGAAAAAGTTATTCACTGAAAACCGAATGGCATGCAAACGCTGTTTAACACGTATAGAATAACAATAAATAATAAAATCTCGTCATTTTATCGATCGGGTAAAGCTTAATAACTTTTTCCACGAATGTCGCATAGCTTTGTGGTCTTCGGAGGTCTGATTCCTCGTGAAGTTTTCTACAGAAATCATTTAACGGCTTATTTTTAGGGATCAGTAGGTGACCTCAAGCGATTTTTCTTTGAAGAAGTAAATTTTCCCCATAGTAAATCGCATGAAAAACTAAGAATGGCTGGCGCTAAAATATAGTTTCTTCGATCGATCTGAAATTTTGCACAGTTGATATGGGACCAAAATGGAACTCAAAAAGTATACAGGAGTTGCAGTTTTTCCATTTTTTATATTTTCCCATATAAACCGTGTACCAGGCTAATGATCACAGAACATAGTCTACGGCAGTGCTTCCCAAACTGTGCGCCGCGGCGCCCTGGTGCGCCGCGAACCATTCCCAGGTGCGCCGCAGGATTTTGAGTTGTGACGAAACAAACAAATACAAACTTTTTATTTGTATTGCGTAACACCTTTAGTTTTGTTTTGTTTAGTAAAACTTGCGTCGCTCCATATTTTTTTTATTTTTTAAACTTTTCGTGAGTCTTCAATTGTTCCATAGGATTTCTGGTATCCTTTTCAAACATATCAATTGACACCAAATTTAAAAATTTTAAGTTATTAAAATTGTTTTCGGCCCTTATAAGCTTCAGTTTAGCTTTTGATTTAACTATAACTTGTCCATACTTTTTATTTCAAGAACCTTATTTGCGTTCTTTTCAGAACAATTGGCTTCTTTAGCGGTGTTTAGATAATTCCATATTCAGAATCTGCATGCAAAACTGAGCCGAAATCCAAATTTTCATGAATTTTGGTGCCCGGGAACCTATTTAGAAATCAATTTGAAGTTTGTATGGGAGCGATTTGTCAAATCATTCCTCGACGCATTGTGTACTAAGTGGAGCTGTCAAACAGTTACCCAGCTGTCAAAAGGTGATTTTGAAAAATCTCTTCGAAATCGATTTTAGGTACCAAAATGAAGTTCTAAAAATCTAAAAAAAATCATGGTGGTTCAGAAAAAGGTACTCTTTCGTATAAAATCAAAAAAATCAATACATTTTTCTTAATTTAAAAACCCAATTACAAGGTCTTCGGGACAGCTAGCGGCAAGCAGGTTTGCCGTTGTGACATTGTGAAGAGCTAGCTTTAACTTTTTTGAACCGGACTTTTCATCAGTACTGCCGCAACCACACTGAGCATTGAATAAGTTTTCCATGCTCGGTTTCATCACTGGGGTTATATATGGCCACTCCAGCCTCAAAGAAATAAGTCGAAATTTATTAAAATAAAAAGTTCAATCAAAGCCCACCTGACAGGTTCTTTACAATCTCTTCATGTGCCGAAATTTTCCAAAATAAATAAAAGTGTTCGAAAGTGTTGCTTTACAATTTCCGTAAAAAAATGAAACTTTGGTCAAGTTCTGAGAAGTCATTTTATTTCAATTGGAAATCTTTAATTATTGCAAACGCTTTAGAATTTTTGGCTGAATTATTCAAAAGCAGCAGTTTGTTTTGCCTGTACATCTGAGTTTTTTTGCTCTTTTATAATGATTTTTGAAATCTTACAAACATATTTAAATTATTGTTGAGAAATTAAAAAAAATGTTTTCCAAATTTTCTCTGAATTCTAAGAAAACATGATATAAGAAATGTTTCACGATTTTGACATTTTAAAGTGAAAGCTGTTTATAATTAAAAAAAACCTTTTTAAAACCATTGGTGCGCCGCGACTTTTTTAGAAATTTCAAAGGGCGCCGCGATAGCAAAAAGTTTGGGAACCTCTGGTCTACGGTATTCATATTCTTAAGATCTACAACATCTTCCATTATTTGTGTTCACTGTGTTCAAGAAATTTAGTCGCGTTGATGTCCATTAGACCTCGCAATGCTGCGAGCAACTCGATATTGTGGTAGTTGGACATTCCGTGAAATACAAATGACCTCCAATACACTTTTCTTTCTGGGATTTCTCCAGCAGCTCCATCTAGATTACTACTAGAATTTCTTCTGGGACACTTTCAAGAATTGGTTCTAAAATTTTCTCCTGGAGTTCCCCGGAAATTCGTCCAGAATTACCCAGGGCATTTCTCCAGGAGTATCTCGGGATTAGCTTCCCTAAAATTTTTGCAGTACAACGGGAAGCCAGTCCAGGTGCTCTTCAGGCATTCCTCCATGGCAACCCCAGGAAAATCACGATAATTCCTTTAGAAGTACCCCAAGAATTCCTCCAGCATTTGTGGTAAAGTCCCCTAGAAGATTTTCCGGGGATTTTTTCTATTATTACTCTGAATATCACTGCATAAATACTCCGGGAATTCCCTCCACCAAGATGTTCTCCAGAATTTCCCTACACATGCTGCTCTCCTGGATTTTCCTGGGATTTTCCTAGGATTTTTTCCAAATATTACTAAAGGACTTACTCGGGCATATTTCTACGAGTTCCTAAATCACCGGGAACTCCTCCATAAGTTCCTCGGAAATACCCAAGAATTTCTCCAAGAGTTCCTCGGAAATACCCAAGAATTCCTCCAGAAATTCCTCGGATTCATCGGGATGTTCTGCGAGAATACCTCTACAAGTTCCTAGGGTATTCCTCCAGAACTTCCAGTGAAATCCTTCACGAGTTTTCCGGAAGTTTCTCGGAAATTACTTCAGGAGCTATTCAGGAATGCCTTCTGGAGTTCCTCCAGAAATTTCTTCAGAGATTCCTCCAGGAAGTTTTTCAGGGATTCCTCCAGGAATTTTCCCAAGAATTCCTACAGGGATTCCTCCAGCGATTTCTCCAGAAGTTTCCCGAGTACTTCACGTGAGTTTCTTGGGAGTTCCCCAAGGATTCCTCCAGGAGTTCCCTGTATATTTCTACAGGCAATTTTCCCCTGAGCGCTTCCAGAAACTTCTCCTGGGATTCCTCCAGGAAGATTTCCAGGGATTCCTCCAGAAGTTTTCCAAGGCATTCCTCCAGGGATTTCTCCAGTTATTTTTCTAGAAATCCCTCCAGCAATTCCTCTAGAATTTTTTTTTCCATAGATTCCTTCATGGATTCATCCAAGAATTCATTCAGGGATTTCATCAGAAATTCCTCAAGGGACTCTTCCTGAAATTCTTATCTCCAGGAATTATTCCAGGATTTGCTCCCTGGATTCCACAAGGAATGTCTCCAGGGAATTTCCTCGGGTAATTTCTCCAGGACTTTCTCCAGGAATAACTGCTAATTCATCTAGGAACTCATCAAGGGACTCCTTCAGAAATTCCTCCACGGTGTTTTCCAGAAATTCCTCCACAAATTCATCCCGGAATTACTCCAGCAATCCCTACAGGAGTTTTTCCAGGAATTACATAGATTTATCTTGAAATTCCCCAGGGGAGTCCTTTTGGAATTCCTCCAGGAATTGTCAAAAGGATTTCACCACAAATCTTTCCAGCAGGGATCCCTTCAGGGATTTCTCCAAGATTCAACCAAGAATTCTTCCAGGGATTCCTCCTGAAATTTCTCCATGAAATTCAACAGGGATTCATCCTAAAATTCCGCCAGGTAATCCCATAGAGATTCCACCTGGATTTTTCCTAGGATTCCTCCGCGAATTCCTGCAAAGGTGCCTCCCTGAATTCCTTCAATGTTTCCTCCAGGAATTCTCCCTGTATGAATTCTTCAGGAATTCATTCAGGAAATTTCTCCGGGTAATTTCTCCGGAAATTCCTCCACGACTTTCTCCAGGAATAAATGCTAATTCATTTAGGAATTCATCTAGGATTCTTTCAGAAATTCCTCCACGGTGTCCTCCAGAAATTCTTCCAGGGATTCTCCAGGAATTCGTGAAAAATCGTGGAATTCATCCGGCGATTCCTACAGGGGTTCTGCCAGGAATTCCTCACAGGGATTCCACCACGAGTCCTTAAAGGAATACCTTTATAGATATCTCCAGAATTCAATCAAGAACAGATCCAGGGATTGCTCCTGGAATTTCTCCAAGGATTTCTCCATGTAATTCTGCAGGGATTCATTCTGGAATTCCGTCAGGAAATCCTATAGGGATTCCACAAAGAATTTCTCTTAGGATTCCTCCAGCAATTCCTCAGGGAATTCCTGCGAGGGTTAGTCCCTGAATTCATTCAAAGTTTTCTCCTAAGAATCCTCCAGCAAATCCTCAGGGGATTCCTCCAGGAATTTTTCCAGGGAATTTTCCGGCGATTCTCCTAGGGATTGCTCTAGGAATTCCGTAACGGATACAACCAGAAATTCCTTTAGGAATTCCATCACAAATTCATTCAGAAATTCCTTCAGGAGCTTCTCAAGAAATTCATCAAGGGATTACTCCAAAGCTTTCGCTTGGAATGCTTCATGGAACCGCTTCAGGAAATCCTCAACTAATTCCTCCAAAGATTTCTTCATAAGTTCTTCCCGTAACAGCTCCGAAAAATTCTCTAGAGGTTCCTCCAAGTATTCCTCCAGAACTACCTAATGAACTGCTCCAGGAAATCCTTCCAGGAAATTCTTCCAGGAATTCCATCAGTCATTCTTCAAGGAATTTCTCCAGCCTCCAGCATATACTCCAGGATACAAACATACATTTGTTCGCTCAACATCAAATTTAAGATAAGACATAATCAAAAATAGTACGCCACAATACTCGGTTTGTGGCTGCCGCTCTCCATCCTCGGTCATGCGTAATGCGCGCCAAGTCACGCTCCATCTGGTCCGCCCATCGTGCTCTCTGCTCACCTCGCCTTCTTGTGCCAACCGGGTCAGTCGTGAATACCAAATTTTTAGGATTGTTGTCCGGCATTCTTGCAACATGCCCTGCCCACCGTATCCTTCCGGCTTTGACCTCCTTCTGGATGCTGGGTTCGCCGTACAGTGCAGCGAGCTAGTGGTTCATCCTTCTCCGCCACACACTGTTCTCCTGGTCCGTAGAGAACCACCGGTCTTTTCAGCGTCTTGTACATGGTGCACTTGGTGCGTGGGTGAATCTTTTTGGATAGCTTCTTCTGGAGTCCATAGTAGGCACGACTTCCACTGATGATGCGCCTTCGTATTTCACGGCCAGCATTGTTGTCAACCGTCAGCAAGGATCCGAGGTAGGTATCGTAACATTACTACCCAGACGGATCCGGTCGTGTTCGGTTCCGCCTACCAGCATGTACTTTGTTTTTGAGGCATTCACCACCAGTCCGACCTTTGCTGTTTCGCGTTTCAGGCGGGTGTACAGGTCTGCCACCAAATGTTCCGGCAATAATGTCCATTTCGTCCGCAAAGCACACAAATTGTCTGGATTTTGTGAAACTCGTTCCCTGGCTGTTGAGCCCAGCTCGTCACATCACACCTTCAAGAGCGATGTTGAAGAGTAGGCATGAGAGTCCATCACCTTGTTGCAGTTCCCGGCGAGATAGTTCACCCGAAACTCTTACGCAGTTTTGCACATCGTCCATCGTTGCTTTAATCAGTCTTGTCAGCTTCCCAGGAAAGCCGTTTTCGTTCATGATTTTTCGTAGCTTGACCGACCGACGATGTAGCCGGTTTGATAACGGACCACGAACTCATTCGTTTTAGGCGAGACGATGGAAGATGATCTGGGATAGCACTTTGTAGGCAGCATTCAAAATAGTGATCGCTCTGAAGTTCTCACATTCCAAATGGTCGCCTTTCTTGTGAATGGGACAGATTATCCCTTCCTTCCACTCTACCGGTAGCTTTTCGGTTTCCCAGATCCATCTTGCTAAGTTCAGATGCGATACCATCCTGCTTGGAAGTTGGTTCATTTCCGTCCTCCGCTGCACAGACGTGGTCTTTTCCTCCGTTGCCGTGATCTCCCGCGCCTACGTTCTCCACGCCATTCAGGTGCTGTTCGAAGTGCTGCTTCCACTTTGCGATCACCTCACGTCCACCCGTCAAGAGGCCTCCGTCTTTATCCCTGCATATTTCGGCTCGCGGCACGAAGCCGTTGCGGGATGCGTTGAGCTTCTGATAGAACTTCCGTGTTTCTTGAGAACGGCACAGCAGTTCGATTTCTTCATACTCCGCTTCTTCCAGGCGGTGTCTTTTCTCCTGAAAGAGGCGGGTCTGCTGTTCCCGCTTCTATTTGTAACGCTCCATATTCTGTCGGGTCCCATACTTCAGTATTACCGCCCGCGCTGCGATCTTCTCCTCCAAAATCGTCCTGCACTCTTCGTCAAACCATTCGTTACGTCGATTCCGTTCCACGTACCCGATGGTGCTCTTGGCTGCGTCGTTGATGGCTGCTTTCACTGTACTCCAGTAGTCCTCTAGAGGGGCATCATCGAGCTCGCCCTCGTCTGGCAACGCGTCTTCGAGATTCTGCGCGTATGCTGAGGCGACATCCGATTGCTTCAGTCGCTCTAGGTTGTACCGTGGCGGTCGTCGGTACCGTACATTGTTGATGACGGAGAGTTTTGGGCGCAGTTTGACCATCACCAGATAGTGGTCGGAGTCGATGTTGGCGCCACGATAGGTCCTGACGTCGATAAAGTCGGAGAAGTGCCGTCCGTCAATCAGAACGTGGTCGATTTGAGATTCCGTCTGCTGTGGTGATCTCCAGGTGTAACGATAATGGAGGCTGTGTTGGAAAAAGGTGCTACGTATGGCCATATTTTTGGAGGCGGCGAAATCAATGAGTCGTAGGCCGTTTTCGTTCGTCTGCTGGTGGGCGCTGAACTTACCAATCGTCGGTCTGAATTCCTCCTCCTGGCCTACCTGAGCGTTCAAATCACCTATGATGATCTTGACGTCGTGGCCTGGGCAGCGATCGTACTCGCGTTCGAGCTGCGCGTAAAATGCGTCCTTGTCATCATCAGTACTTCTGGAGTGTTGGCTGTGCACGTTTATTATGCTGAAGTTTAAGAATCGGCCCTTGATCCTCAACCTGCACATTCTTTCGTCGATTGGCCACCAACCGATCACGCGCCTCTGCATATCACCCATCACGATGAAAGCTGTTCCCAGCTCGCGTGTGTTGCCGTAGCTCTGGTAGATGGTATGATTACATCTAAACGTTCGCACCATGGATCCTGTCCAACACACCTCCTGCAGCGCTACGATGCCGAACCCGCGGTCCTTCAGTAGATCGGCGAGGATGCGGGTGCTCCCAATGAAGTTGAGAGATCGGCAGTTCCACGTACCGAGTTTCCAATCGCAAGTCCTTTTTGTTCGCTGGGGTCGTTGCCGTTGGACTCGGTTCGTGTTATTCTGTTGCTGATTTTCCGTTACAATGTTTTTTTACGGCTGGCTCGTAGGGCTTGACACCAACCCCCTACTTTCCGGAGGACCATAGTGCACAGTTGAGCTTAGAGTCCTTCCCTGACACTCGGACGTAGATCAGCCGCCCCTAACATGGGGATCAGACGCTGTTGTGAGCCGCTCCTCCTGGAGAACAGACGCTCAGGTTTACCGAAGCAAACCCCCCTTCCCTGTCAGCCTACGGCCAAAGTTCCCACCGGGGTTGGTTACCCGATCTTCCCTAAGGATGTTCATAATTTCCGGCCGGTACCACGAGGAAATAGGGATAGGACTTTGTTATAACCTTAAAATAATACAAACTAATTTTCGTACCGATTCCAACAAATATATCTAAATATACCAAACCATGATATAGATATCAACCGTTGATATAATTATGTTATGCCTTTCTGATCGGGAAAGGTTGGGTATGTTGTGCAATTCAGATCCCATTGTGATCCACTAGCCTCTGCACAGCAACTCTTATCCCTACTTCCGCGTGCTACCGGCTGGAAACTATGAACAACCTTAGAGAAGTTCGGGTAACCAACCCGGTGGGAGCTTTGGTCGAAGGCAGACAGGGAAGCGGGGGGGGCGGGGCTTTGCTTCTGCAAACCTGAGCGTCTGTTCTCCATGATGAGCGGCTCACAACAGCGTCTAATCCCCATGTTAGGGGCGGCTGATCAACGTCCCAGTGCCAGGGAGGACTATGGTCCTCCGGAAAGTAGGGAGTTGGTGTAAGGCCCTAAGAGGCAGCCGTAAAAAATACAATTGAAAGGAAAATCAGCAACAGAAAATGTATGTATGTGTTGTTTTAGATAGAAAGGTAAGTTCGGATTGTCATTGTCAATAAAAATATACACTATATTCTCAGGAACATTTGATGTTACATATATTTACTCATCAATGGTAAAACACTTTAACCTCTAAACAACATACACAGTCTCTTTTTGTCTACAATTTTTGTTTGATAATCTATCAATAATGTAGTTCGATACGTTATATATTTGAACTTGTATTAACATCTACGAATAATTGAAAACTGCATTGTTTTTACGCTTGTTTATGTCTTTGTTTATGTTACGTTTTTCTAGTCTTGTTGGAAACCTCCCGTAAAACTTCAAACCCTTCCTAACATTCGCCAGTTTTACAAACATTCAAATTTTGGTGGTGGTAGTTAGTAGATCCTCTTGTATTTTCGAGGGAAGATAATAGATCACAGTCTATGATTTTATGTTTTGTTTTCTAGTCATGATTTTAGTTTTACAATGGCTCTGCGCCATTTTCCACTCCATCTACGTTCGAAGAAGAGGAGAAAAACAACAGTTATTCAGATGGTTACTCTGGTAGGATGATAGAGAGACACGCATAAATGGGTCGAATTTTACCACTTACCAAAAAAAAAAACTGCACATATGTGAGTGTAAGTGTTTAAGTATGGGAGTGTGTGCGTGATGGCATGCTTCCGTGTGTAAGTGTTAACGAAGTGATCGTGTTGTAGATGGCGCAACGAATCCTCTTTCCTTCTCCTTAGGCTATTTTCTTCTGTTTCATACCGTTTTGGCTTTTCTTGGATGATGGGGATTTGGCAGTTTTTGCAGGGCCTGACTGTTCGATGACGCTCAGCGCAATTCCGAACTGGGCCACATAATAGGTCACCATGATGGCAAACTGTGCATTGTTGATCGGGGAGTAGAACTTGTCGAACGCAATGATACTGTCGGATATGACGAACAGCACACTACCGAGTCCACAGGTCATTCGGAGGATATTCTGAAATGCAGGAATAGTTAGAAATCACATGTCAACTCTCGTTGAAAAACACATACCTTAGCCGAGTCGATTCGGGCAAGCGACCGCCAACACATGGTCAGTAGCAGGATACCGTAGATTGGAAGACAGATCTTGATGATCGTTGGCAGGTTGTTGAACATGAGCGCCACTGCAGCCGCACCCAGTCCGTACAGCGGCAGACCAAACCATGGCCTTACAGGGTGGAAACCGAAAGCTGATATGTAAAAGATTTGCGCCACCCCAAAGCCGGCCATACCGGCCTCGAAGAGCTCATAGTTGAGTAGAATGTCTCCGGAGCAGGAGAATATCAGTCCCACCAGGATGAGCTGCTTGTAGCGGTTGCTGTGAACAAAATGCCTTGAAATATAACCGGCAATCTGCGTATAACATTATTACTAACCTTTTCTTCAGTTCGAAGCCCGTTAGCAGGACGAAGATCCACAAACTGACGATCGGTAGACATTTCAAAACGGTGGATTCGATTGTTCGTCGTTCGGTGAGGCCAATCAGTGAAAAATATAGGATAAACGTAATTACGAATAGGATCATCCGAGGTGCAGCGACCTTTACCTGAAATTATAACAAATGAAAATAGATATCAGTAATAACAATACATATGTACTGTTAAGGTTGGCTCCTGTCGGGTCTTTTATTAAAGTTTTCTGAACAGAAAGTATTGTTATTATCGCCATAAAAATACAATGCAGATACCAATGTAATAAACAGTTACTGTGCAATTATTTACATAGACAACGCACGCACGCGGTCGAACCAAGGCCTGCGTGTCCTTTGTTGTACGTAGCACTCGTCTCCATTCGGCCCACTTTGAGAAGGGTCCGCAGATCATCCTCCACTTGATCGATTCATCTCAATCGCTGTGCAGCACGTCGTCTTGTACCGTTTGGATTGCCCTCGAGAACCATTTTGTCGGGTTGTTATCCGACATCCTGGTGTCCCAGTTTTTGCGGTGTAGACGATGGTTGCTTTTCTTAACCGATGATGCAGGTCGTGATTCAATCACCTTCTTCACGTTTCATCTTCCATCTGCTCTCCAATGTAGATGGTACACAACACCTTCCGTTCAAAAACTCCGAGGGCGCTAGCGCTCTACACGTAGATTCCATGTTCCGTGCTCATAGAGAACTACCGATCTAATCAGCGTTTTGTAGATAGTTAACTTCGTGTGACGGCGAACATTGTTCGATCGTTGAGTTCTGCGGATTCCAAAGTAAGCTCGATTTCCTGCCACAATTCGTCTCTGAGTTTCTCTGCTGGTGTCGTTGTCGGCGGGCACCAGTGAGCCCAAGTACACGAATTATTCAACCACCTCGATTTCATTACCGTCGATAGAGATTCGGGGTAGCGGGCGCATTGAATCCTCCCTAAAGCCCTTTGCCATTATGTACTTGACCTTGTTATACTCAAAGGGGATAATCCCGAGACGCTCGCTGGGGATAAGACATAAGACCTAACCGGCCTTGCCTCTAGGGGTTCCCAAACTCTTTGTCACAGGGTCGGCTCTTTGCGATGGTCAGAAATTAAGAACCACTGTATTCGACTTTTCCAATCACTTTATTTAACTTACGGTTATGTCGGTGTGAGTGTGTAGGGGGCCGGCCGGCGGAGGTGGGTTGTTCGGGGTGATCGGGGATGGCGTAGGCGGTTCTTCGGATGACTCTCGCTTGTGGCCGTTGGTGGAGACGGCTGTCGCAGGATGTTCTCACCACGTGGGCGGCCAGACAGGGTTTGTGTACACCTGTTTAAGATGAACACTCCACGTGGGTCACTATTCACGGTTTCCACTGGCTACTTGCTCCTAGCTGTTTCGGAGCGGACGCTCTGGCTCAGAGGTAGGAACCAGGTCCTAGCCGGAACTCCACGGGTCCTGACTCAATTGGATTTCGCTCTAACTAGGTTCTTCTTCTCCACTAAATGGCCAATATCTGGGGCTACTTCTGACTGTAGTCCACTTCACTGAACTTATATGTGGGCCCCTCCCCTCCCTTTTCCCAACCACCATTCATTCCTCCTTCGCCCCTCCCTCGAATCCTTACAATCGTCACTCCTTCATTCTTCCCACCTCTTTATGTGTATGTGCATGGTGTTACGTGTGTTACAATTTTCCTTCCTACCCAAGCAACACACATGTTATAATAGAGTTACGAAAGCGCAAGTTTTGATTGTATAGAAGTTTATTTGACGTAATTCTAACATTGTGTTGAAATAACGTAAAATAAACGTCTATACAACCAAAACTTGCGCTGTCGTAACTTTTATATAACACTAGCTGTCCCGGCAAACTTTGTCTTGCCAAGCTATGGTCCACTGCACGAATATATTCTGGCCTGCTTACTCTCACACGAAATTTGACGTTTGAGCGGTGTCGGCACCGCTCAAACGTCAAATATCCCTTGAGAGTAAGCAGGCCAGCAGAAATTCGTGCAGTGGACCATGGTGGTTTGACAACTGTTGAGCTCAAAGTAGCACCGCACTCTAGATTGATTTCATTTCGGTCGTGTTGATTTCCTTCCCAGCTCATGGAAAATCAGTTCTTTATCAATTTTGTTACTTTTCTAGATGATTTTCGTAACTTTTTGTGCATAGGTATAAACACAGCCATCGCGAATACGAACTGAACCGTGCAAGAGTCATGCTGATCGGTTCATCCGTTCTTGAGTTTTGTTGCCTCAAAGGAACTTCAAACTCATTTTTATATATGTATGTGTTTATAGATGTGTGCTGCTCGGGTATTTGAATTTACAGTTGGGATTGGGAGTGGGTCTTACAGTTATTCTAATTGAGCATTGCTGATGTATAGACTTTCATACAATATTGCTATGATGTAGTTCCAAAAAAATCTTCATTGTAGGTCCTCAATGAAAAAGGGCCCATATAGCCGAGGCGGTAAACGCACGGGTATTCAGCATGACCATGCTGAGGGTGAGGGGCTGATCCGTATAAATACAATACAGCTCTAAACAAGTGAGAGAGATAATAACCACTCAAAAAGAATAGAAAAAGGACTTATAGATTGGGGCAGAAATATAACACGATAAACGCCCAAAAGTATGCTAATTCCAGCAGAAATCCTTAAAAGAACGGTGGTTAAAATTTGTGATAGAATCCTTTCAAGATTTTCTAAAGCAGTTCTGGCAGAAATCTCTGAAGTTATTTCTGAAGGAATCCCGTAAAGAATACCTGATGGAATCCTTAGAGAGATCATGACAGGAATGCTGGCCAGAAGCTGAGTAGGTATTCCTGTAAAATTCCAGCACAAATCCCTAGAGGAATGCAAAAAATTATGCAGAAAATATCTGAAGAAAACCCGGGAATAAACCTGGGAAGATTCTCGAAAGGAAAGCCTGAAGATATCTGGAAAGAATTCCTTAAGGTATCTCGAAAAAAACCTCAGCTCATCTAATCTCATCTCAATTCTACACCCTTCTCTCTAGCTTCTACCTTACTGTTTTCTTTGCGCTCTATTCCAACCCTCTATCCTACGCTCTATCATAACCTTCCACCCTACCATGTGCCCTACCCTCTACCCTATACTCTACCATTTTCACTGCCCTATCATTTACCGTACTCTCTGGTCTATATTGTGCTTAATCGTACCGTCTACCCTACTCTCTACCCTAACCTTTTTCCTACTCTCAAGCCTACTCTCTATCCTACCCTCTTCCCTACCGTCTACCTTGTACTCTACCCTAACCTTCTACTCCACTCCCTCTACTCCATCCTTCACCCAATCCTTCTACCCGACCGTCTGCTCCACTGTTTACCCAACCCACTGCCCTACCATCTACCATGCCCCTCTACCCTTTGTCTCATAAAGCCCGATCGATAGATACCCATATTGCATGGTGTCATATGTAGCTTAAACTACCATTCCGTGGCCACCATCTTGGATATGGTCCGCCATCTTGGATTTCAAAATGGCGTTAAATATCGATTTTTGAATTCTGCTCATCAAGCGCGATCGATAGCTACCCATATTGCATAGTATCCGAAGCACCATTATCGTAAAAAAAGCATATATTCTGGAGTTTTGACCGCCATCTTGGAACCTAAGCCACCATCTTGAATTCCAATACCCCTACTACCACTTCCACATCCTAAGGAATATGTATGCCAAATTTGATTGAAATTTCTTGACGCATTCCAGAGTTATGCCGGAACATTCATTCATATATACAGCAGATATCAGTAGGTCGGCTCCAGAGGCACGTTCTCCTCCATTTGGGAAATTTGTACCATCGCCATGAACACGAGCCTATTCATCATTTACCTGACGGAGAAGAGAAGGAAAAAGGATAGGACAGGGGAAAGGACAGATAAGGGAATAGGATCGTCATACACGCAAAGCGTACCACAATGGGTTCACATAGCGTCCTGAGAAGGGCACTGTGATAACGCATAAAGGTCAATCGAGCCTATAACTCCAAAGATGACTCCGAACTATACCAGTATTGTCTGTGTTGAGTAGCAGCCCAGGTGTGAATCTGAAGCTTTACCCAACACTCGGATACCGGAATAGCTGGCTCAGGGCCAATGAAGTCATGTGATGCTCCAGTGCGAGCTAACTCATCAGCCAATTCATTTCCAGCGATGGAAGACTGACCACGACCAGGTACCCATACAAGGTGAACAGCGTTTGCTGAATTCTGCTCCTCGATTTGAGTTCGACAAGCGATAACTATCTTCGACATGGAGTTGGCCGAAGCAAGTGCTTTAATATCAGGCTGACTATCTGAACAGAAGTATATTACTTTGCCCATTACGTGCTGCTGAAGTGCTGATTGCCCTCCGCACATAACAGCAAAGATTTCGGCCTGAAAAACGGTGCAGTGTTTACCAAGTGAATAAGACTGATGCAGCCTTAGCTCACGATAATAAACACCAGCACCTGCTCGACCTTCGAGAAGGGAGCCATCAGTGTAACATACGATGCCATCTGAAATAATTCTCTCCAGATATCCAGATGTCCACTCTTCCCGGGAAGGGAATTTCGTGGAAAATGTCCTATATGGAAAATTACAAGCAATTGTAAGATCACTTGGAGCAAGGACAGCTTTGTCCCAATTTACCAAAAGTGGAAACAACGAGGTGTGTGTTGATGTGCGGTTCACAGGAGTTTCCTCTAGTAAACCGAGTACCCACAAGCGGTAAGTGCAAGAAAGTGGTTCTCGTTTGAGATGAATGTGTAGTGGGGCAACGTCAAAGAGAACTTCTAGCGCTGCCGTAGGAGTTGAAGAGAACGCTCCAGACATCGCCATTAAACACATCCTTTGGAGATGGCCTAATTTTGATTGGATTGTTCTCACTTCGCCCTTTTGCCACCACACAAGACATCCATACGCCAATATCGGACGAACAACAGTTGTGTAAATCCATTTGATATACTTGGGTTTTAGACGCCAAGTACCAAAGGATCGCCGGCATTGCCCGAAGGCCATACAAGCTTTCTTGATTCTGAACTCAATGTGAGGTGTCCAGGAAAGGTTGGAATCAAGAATGACTCCAACGTGCTTTACCTGTTCAGTCACATTGATTTCAGAATCAAAGAGACGCAAAGGTCGAATACCATTACGGTTTCGCTTTTCCGTGAAAAGAACAATAGATGTTTTACTCGGGTTTACCGAAAGGCCATATTGACGACACCAACCCTCAACTACCTGAAGGGCGCCTTGCATCAGGTTGCAAAGGGTGGTGATACACATACCAACTAACAATGCTAGGTAGTCGTCGGCAAAACCATAAGTAGGAAAACCGCTATTATTGAGTTGCCTCAATAGCGAATCTGCTACGAGATTCCACAAAAGCGGTGACAAGACTCCCCCTTGGGGGCATCCACAAACACTCAATTTCCTAATCCCTGCTAGACGCAATGTCGAAAAGAGATATCGGTTTTGAGCATTTGATGAATCCAATTGGAAATCATTGGAGATGTACCATGACTCCGTCCGGCTTCATGGCATCGAAAGGCACCCTTGATATCTAAGAAAACGATATCGTAAACAACCTTGTGTAAAAGAGTAACAGTGCTCTTACCAGATTGGTAGGCAGGTTGGTTCACATGAAGAGGCATGTTGCCCAGATGAACATCACAGATGTGATGATCCACAATGCGTTCTAAGCATTTCAGAAGAAAAGAGGTCAAACTGATAGGTCTGAAACTCTTTGCTTCTTTATACGAAGCACGACTCACTTTCGGAATAAACTTCACATTAATATCGCGCCAAGATTTGGGAATATACCCTGTAGCAAAACTGCAAACATGTATATTTTTTTTCCAAAACAGGTTTGTAATAATCAAATCCCTTCTGAAGCAAAATAGGATAAATCCCATCTACCCCAGGAGATTTGGAAGGAGCAAGCTATTAAGTGCCTACTCAATCGATTCTATAGCTACAATACTCCGAGTCGAAGCCAGGGAATCATAACTACAAGAAAAGACATCAGGTTCATAAAAAGATGTAATATCCACACATCCAGGGGAGTGTGTGTGCTGAATAAGCATTCCAGAACTTCCTCATCAGAGGAAGTCAGATCGCCATTTGGCAAACGAAATTCGATCACTTGGAAATCCTTAGATTTCGCAAGGATTTTGTTTAACCGACTGACTTCACTCAAACTGGAAACATTTGTACAAAGGTTTTTCCAGCCGAATAGTTGAGCAGACCGGAGAGCTTTCTTGTAGGCCTTGTGAGCCGACCTAAAAGCCTACGAGCCAGCCGGACGTCGTCTGTTCCAACTCTTTCTACATTGTTTCCTGAGTTTCGCCAGATCAGAGTTTCACCAATGGGTTCCTCTTGTGATCTTCACACACCGTAGAGGGCATGCTTCGTCAAAAGCTTCCATGATGAAGGTCGTTGTTACATCAACGGCATCATCTAAATCACTTGGAGTGTCAATGGATGGCGAGTATCCATGAAATTTGGCCGCAACCAAACCAGTAAAAAAATCCCAGTTTGCTGACCGAGGATTCCTGAAACGCAATGTTTGCGAAGTAACATTTAAATGTCAAAAAAAATTGTAACGATGGTCAGATAAAGATTCTTCATCTGACACATGCCAATTGGTCAGCGCATGACTAATTCTACTAGAGCAAAGCGTTATGTCTAACACTTCCTCTCTAGCAGATACCATGAAGGTTGGGCGGTTGCCTATGTTAAGTAATGAAAGATCTGTACTACTTAAGTACTCCATCAAACTGAAGTCTCTCATGTAAATGTCTGAGCTGCCTCAGATGATATGGTGAGCATTTGCATCACTGCCAACAATTAGCGGAAGGCCTTTTGAAGTGCAGTTTGCAATGACTTGTTTGAAAGCATCCATAGGGGATGGTTCATCATGCGGTAAATAAACCAAGCAATAGACGTATTTCCTGTTGAGCTTTCCAACAGATACATCAATTGTGATAGCACATACATTTCTGGTGGTTAGTTCAGAGATGAGTGTAGCAACTACTGCGTTGTTGACAAGCACACAGGCTCGAGGCATGACACACGAGTTTGCCATTTTATGTTTGCTGAAGATAGCAAACAACGGGTCCACAAGGTTTCCGAGTTATAAATTCCTCTTACAAAAGTAAATTTCTTGGACTTAAGGCCACTTGAGCTGTAACATTTTGCATAAGTCTGCAAAGATTGCTGTTTATGCTAAAAATGGATCTGGAGCTATCCTACCGCAGCCTCTACCAAAACTAGTCAATCACTCTTTACAATCACAACACAACAAAGAACAGCAGCAAAAATAACAGATCGGTATCAATTGGAAAATGCCAAAGGCAAGGATACACAGAATATGTTGTGTAAATCGCACAATGAGAAACCAAATAGGTGAAAATTTAAAATTAGATTATAATCGACAACAGCTTCATAATCCCGCTCTTATTTAGCCTCTAGTTTGAAGCTTCTGGCTCGTGAACTTTCTTGTGCTTCTGAATAGAAAGATGCAGCGAGGATAGCCTTGACGACGATAAATTCGACCAAGACTCAGTACATGATTGCGGGTAAAGACAGAGGCACCCCTAGTAGTGGCAATGTCGAGGTTGCGATTATTGTGAATGTACTTAAATTTGTTGAAGCACCGTAAACGCACCATATTTTATGTACATTTTTTGCCTAACTTTGTGCAGTTTACAATAAAAAAATAAAAGAATAGTGCTGTTTCATTAACTGCATACTTTTTACATAAAAGACTAGCTAATAATTGTGGGTATTCTTAGAGGACATGACTTCAAGTGTTTACCAAAATACGTAATGTTTGGCACTGCGCAAAGTTTGGTGCGTACACAGTATTTTTTCAAGAGTTGGTGGACAATACAATTTAAAAAAAAAAACTATAATAAGAATATGGACAATTTGAAAAAAAAAGTAACAAGAAAAAGAATAACAATCTTTTTCTTTCAGTTAGATACTATCCACACTACAAAGATACCCAAACGGCCATCTGGATCTGATAATCACTCAACCTTTGCCCGTTCCTCTTTATCAGAACACGCCATGCTTCATTTAGCTCAACTAAATCAGCTTAGCTACAACTCCCATTATCCTCAACAGTTGAAAACAATCGTTATCACCTTTAGCTAAAACCGAATTAAAGCCAAATTCCAAACCATAAACCGACTCACAATTGTTCCAATATCAGCTCGTGCCATTCTGCCTAGCAGCGTTCAGTCAACGCTCGGTTCGGATAGATAAGCGCACACCGCTCCAGATGCTGCCGCTGTTGATGACTCTCTGTTTACGTGGTTCAATTTTTTTACTCTTCTTGATTTGTAGGTAGCGGTAGCTTATTTATAGATTCTCGTAACGCATGTGCGAATTTTAAACGCCAAGCCGGAGATGATTCTACAATTTCACTCGAGTAGAGTGCGAAAGAGTTTCAATGAATTCGCTGATGTTCAGCCACTCAAGTTCAAGTTCACTGCCCCTCTCCAAGCGTCGCGTCGGTCTTTGTACGACTGGCGTTTAATTGATATCAACAAGTTGCGATTACGGGCGAAGATAAACCGTTCGTCTGTGGCACTATATAATTTCACTAAGTAGCGTGTGATGCACTTGATATCGTCGTCCAGCGGTAATATTGCACTTCACACAGAATATAGCGCATTCGCGACAATGAATTCTCAAGCAGACGCTTTCAAACAACCGGATGCGAACCGAACCGTTCAGTGCAACGTGTAGCAACGCACTGACTTAGGAGTGGTTTGGCGATTCTGAGACGGAGAGCGACACGGCAGTCAATCGCGTAAAAATCATGGAGAGCGAAAAGTGTTTCGCGTCGATATGGGAGAAATAAAAAGTGCTTTGATTCACTTGGAGTAAGAACGGCCGGTCTGTACCTGCGGGTTTTACGGCTGGTATACGATAAAATTCGGGTGGCATACCGCTGAGTTCTACATTTATTATAGACTAGAGGTTCCAACCCGGGATATCCCGGGACAAAAAATCCCGGGATCTTGAAAAATTCGGGATTTCCCGAATCCCGGGATAAAATTTTTCACCGTCCCGAAAATCCCGGGATTCCCGGGACACACATTTCTTACACATTTTTTCGCTTTGATTTGAATTTGGAGAGTCTCTGAATTCAAGATTATTTTTTTCGAAAATCGCCTTCAACAAAAAATTACGAAAATGTTACATAAACAACTTTAACTGTGTGTGGACATCAAAACTCGTTGGAACTCGACTGAAACGATGCTGGAGCACTTTATTCACGGTTGTGAATGCATCAAGGAGAACTTTTTTCGAAATAGGCCTTTCTAGACTTATGTTGGAATTGATTTTGAAATTGCAAAAAAAAAAAACCTTCAGGAAGCTCTTCGGCCAATCAGACTCGCTTCGGAAGCATTGGGAAGACGAGTTTACTGTCTGCGGAAGGCAGCTTGAGTTTCTTGTATTCGAAAAGTAACTCCAAAGTTGGGAACGACCTCTTCCAAGCAATCATGAAGAGAATCAACAAACGGCGCCAAAAGGAAATAATAACAGCGATAAAGTTCCTGCAAGGTCTTCCGTCGTCAACGCAAGTGCCAGCAGATCTGGAAAGCTCATCGAAAACTCAAATATTCATCAAGGAACTGAGATGAGAGTTCGATTGTTACGAGACTGCCAAAGACAGACCGATGCTGCCGAGTTGAATGCTGGATTGTCCTTATGTATAACAACATCGAACATGCGTAAATAACAGGAATCGGCTATAAATTAATATGCCAACCCGTCTTAGACTGATTCAGCAATGATTGATTTTTCAAAAGTAATTGCGAAAGAGCTGTCACTTTTTGAGCTACATGGTAAGTTGAGCCCGTAAAAACGAACTCCGGAAATATCTGTTCTAAAAAGCAACCCTCACTGTCCGATGAAATCATAATTAACATTTGCTTCTTGAACTTGTATTTACAGAGAACGAATTAAAATTGATAAGACCAGTTACTTGATTTGAACCATTGATTTTTTTTTAATTGATGAATAAAACATATTCCTG
This sequence comes from Aedes albopictus, assembly GCF_035046485.1. Classification (NCBI taxonomy): domain Eukaryota; kingdom Metazoa; phylum Arthropoda; class Insecta; order Diptera; family Culicidae; genus Aedes; species Aedes albopictus. The sequence continues at coordinate 130,007,734 of NC_085136.1, read as the reverse complement.
ATCGCAAATATGCGTTTTAAGCACATTGAAAAATTTCCCGGGATCCCGGGATTTCCCGGGACAAGCAACAAATTTTATCCCGAATCCCGGGACAACCAAAACGGTCGGGAAATGGAACCTCTATTATAGACCATTATCTGTCTAGCGTCCTGTTTGAAGCACAGAGCTGTTGAAGTGAATATTTTGAGAATTACACAATATTTCAGCAATGTCTTCAGTGAAATTGTTTTACATTGTGGACCCAAATTACTTCAGACTTGGTGGTTGCTATAAATATTGCATGCATATGATCGCGATGTATGAATCTAATTTTGAATATGAAAAAAAATGATTCCGTGATACCCTGACCATGATTTAAATTTTGAATTTGCTGTCTTCGGCAGCGTTAATTATATGGATGCAAATCTTCTATTCAAATGCCAGGGGTTGTCCATAAATCACGTGGTCATTTTTTGGGAGATTCAGAGCCCAATAATCCGCTCCCCCACCTGCTTGGTATTTTGTTCATATCAGGTATCATAAGGCCGGCTCCAGAGGCACGTTATCCTCCATTAGGGACATTTGTGCAATCGCCATACATATAGCCTATTTCATCATTTACCTGAGGGAGAATGGGACATGGGATGGGAATTACGAAAGGGAAAGGTGATGAAATACGATGGGGTACCCTAGAAGAGAGAATGAACGCATAAGCGCAACGAGAGCTTATAGCCCATACCACAACGGGTTTAATCAGTGTCCTGAAAAGGACACTGTAAAACGCATGAGGGTAAAGAGAGCAATAGCTCATTAGAGCTAGCTTGTGACGGGCACGGTAAAGGCTGGGTATGCTGCGCAATTCAGATCCCATTGTGATCCACTAGCCTCTGCCCAGCAACTCCTATCCCTACCTCCACGCGGTACCGGCCGGAAACTATGAGCAACCTTGGGGAAGATCGGGTAACCAACCCCGGTGGGAACTTTGGTCGTAGGCTGACAGGGAAGGGGGGGGGGTTTGCTTCGGTAAACCTGAGCGTCTGTTCTCCAGGAGGAGCGGCTCACAACAGCGTCTGATCCCCATGTTAGGGGCGGCTGATCTACGTCCGAGTGCCAGGGAAGAACTCTAAGCTCAACTGTGCACTATGGTCCTCCGGAAAGTAGGGGGTTGGTGTCAGGCCCTACGAGCCAGCCGTTAAAACCATTATAATGGAAAATCAGCAACAGAATAATACGAACCGAGAACAACTGCAACTACCCCAGCGAACAAAAAGGACTTGCGATTGGAAACTCGGTACGTGGAACTGCCGATCTCTCAACTTCATTATGAGCACCCGCATACTCGCCGATCTACTGAAGGACCGCGGGTTCGGCATCGTAGCGCTGCAGGAGGTGTGTTGGACAGGATCCATGGTGCGAACGTTTAGAGGTTATCATACCATCTACCAGAGCTGCGGCAACACACGCGAGCTGGGAACAGCTTTCATCGTGATGGGTGATATGCGGAGGCGCGTGATCGGTTGGTGGCCGATCGACGAAAGAATGTGCAGGTTGAGGATCAAAGGCCGATTCTTCAATTTCAGCATAATAAACGTGCACAGCCCACACTCCGGAAGTACTGATGATGACAAGGACGCATTTTACGCGCAGCTCGAACGCGAGTGCGATCGCTGCCCAAGCCACGACGTCAAGATCATCATAGATGATTTGAACGCTCAGGTAGGCCAGGAGGAGGAATTCAGACCGACGATTGGTAAGTTCAGCGCCCACCAGCAGACGAACGAAAACGGTTTCGCCGCCTTAAAAAATATGGCCATACGTAGCACCTTTTTTCAACACAGCCTTTCCTATCGTTACACCTGGAAATCACCACAGCAGACGGAATCGCAAATCGACCACGTTCTGATTGACGGACGGCACTTGTCCGACATTATCGACGTCAGGACCTATCGTGGCGCCAACATCGACTCCGACCACTATCTGGTGATGGTCAAACTGTGCCCAAAACTCTCCGTTATCAACAATGTACGATACCGGCGACCGCCACGGTACAACCTAGAGCGACTGAAGCAATCGGATGTCGCCTCAGCATACGCGCAGAATCTCGAGGCCGCGTTGCCAGACGAGGGCGAGCTAGATGAGGCCTCTCTAGAGGACTGCTGGAGTACAGTGAAAGCAGCCATCAACGATGCAGCCGAGAGCACCATCGGGTACGTGGAAAGGAATCGACGGAACGAATGGTTCGACGAAGAGTGCAGAACGGTTTTGGAGGAGAAGAATGCAGCGAGGGCGGTAATGCTGCAGCAAGGGACTCGACAGAACGTGGAACGTTATAAACAGAAGCGGAAACAGCAGACCCGCCTCTTTCGGGAGAAAAAGCGCCGCCGGGAAGAAGCGGAGTGTGAAGAAATGGAACTGCTGTGCCGTTCCCAAGAAACACGGAAGTTCTACCAGAAGCTCAACGCATCCCGCAACGGCTTCGTGCCGCGAGCCGAAATATGCAGGGATAAAGACGGAGGCCTCTTGACGGACGGACGTGAGGTGATCGAAAGGTGGAAGCAGCATTTCGATCAGCACCTGAACGGCGTGGAGAACGTAGGCACGGGAGCCCACGGCAACGGAGGAAACGACGACGCCAGTGCAGCGGAGGACGGAAACGAACCAACTCCCACGCTGAGGGAAGTTAAGGATGCTATTCACCAGTTCAAAACCAACAAAGCAGCTGATAAGGATGGTATCGCAGCTGAACTCATCAAGATGGGCCCAGAAAAGTTGGCCACCTGTCTGCATCGGCTGATCGTCAGGATCTGGGAAACCGAACAGCTACCGGAGGAGTGGAAGGAAGGGGTAATCTGCCCCATTCACAAGAAAGGCAACCATTTGGAATGTGAGAACTTCTGGGCGATCACTATTTTGAATGCTGCCTATAAAGTGCTATCCCAGATTATCTTCCGTCGTCTGTCACCTAAAACAAATGAGTTCGTGGGAAGTTATCATGCCGGCTTCATCGACGGCCGGTCGACAACGGACCAGATCTTTACCGTACGGCAAATCCTCCAGAAATGCCGTGAATACCAGGTCCCAACGCATCACCTGTTCATCGACTTCAAAGCGGCATACGACAGTATCGACCGCGCAGAGCTATGGAGGATCATGGACGAAAACGGCTTTCCTGGGAAGCTGACTAGACTGATTAAAGCAACGATGGACGGTGTGCAAAACTGCATAAGGGTTTCGGGTGAACTATCTAGTTCATTCGAATCTCGCCGGGGACTGCGACAAGGTGATGGCCTCTCATGCCTAGTCTTCAACATCGCTCTGGAAGGTGTGATGCGACGAGCCGGGCTCAACAGCCGGGGAACGATTTCCACAAAATCCGGAAACACAAAATTTGGAACGGTGGCAGAGCTGTACACCCGCCTGAAACGCGAAGCAGCAAAGGTCGGACTGGTGGTGAATGCCTCAAAAACAAAGTACATGCTGGTAGGCAGAACCGAAAACGACCAGATCCGTCTGGGTAGTAATGTTACGATAGACGGGAATACTTTCGAGGTGGTGGAGGAATTCGTCTACCTCGGATCCTTACTGACGGCTGACAACAACGTGAGCCGTGAAATTCGGAGGCGCATCATCAGCGGAAGTCGGGCCTACTACGGGCTCCAGAAGAAACTGCGGTCGAAAAAGATTCACCCACGCACCAAATGCACCATGTACAAAACGCCAATAAGACACAATCCTCTGGACCATGCTCGAGGAGGACCTGCAAGCACTCGAAGTTTTCGAGCGACGCGTGCTAAGGACGATCTACGGCGGTGTGCAGGAGAACGGTGTGTGGCGGAGAAGAATGAACCACGAGCTCGCTGCACTTTACGGCGAACCCAGCATCCAGGAGGTGACCAAAGCCGGAAGGATACGGTGGGCAGGACATGTTGCAAGAATGCCGGACAACAACCCTGCAAAGCTGGTGTTTGCAACTGATCCGGTTGGCACAAGAAGGCGTGGAGCGCAGAGAGCACGATAGGCGAACCAGGTGGAGCGTGACTTGGCGAGCATCGGGCGCGACCGAGGATGGAGAGTGGCAGCCACGAACCGTGTATTATGGAGAAATATTGTTGATTCAGTTTTATCTTGAATTTGATGTAATACCAAATAAATGCATGAAATGAGCTAGCTTGTGACGCCATGCGACTTTCAATATGATATTGAGCATCCTCAATATTCAAGGAATCACCCAAGCAAAAACTATATTTGAGCGAGTACCTCAATTACAGCTCAATTAATTCAAGGCCGGGCTTCAGTCAGGCCATCCCAGGTACTCAGGAATCTAGTCGAGGAATTCACTTACTCCAGTTCGATGTAGTATTGGTTTCTAGAGCTAACCATTGCTTTCCGCGTGCATAAAACTCTCATTGCTGTTCGTCTATGATTCTCTGAAGTCAAGGCATGACTTCGCTTTTCCTAGGAATAGTTGTGCGAGACCTTTTTTGACACAAGATAGAATATGTGTATGTAGTGCACAGAGGTTCCACATAGGTAAAACATGTGATTACAGTTTATCTACAGCTCAATGAACGCAAGGCCTGACTTCAGCCAGACCATCCCGGGTACTCAGGAATCTAGTCGAGGCTTTTACTTACTCCTGTTCGATGTAGTATTGGTTTAAGGAGCTAACCGTTGTTTTCCGCATACAAATAGGTCTAATTGTAGTCCATCCACGGTTCTCTGTAGTTAAAGCATGACTTCAATCAGATCGTCCAAAATGTTTACTGCTCGTTGATATAACAATCATTATACAGATGTTCAAGTATTGGTGCAAATAAAAGCGATAAAAATAATTGAAAATAATCCTTGGTGATTATTTTGAGTGTTCATGTTTTGTAAGGACGGATTCGAACAATCCATTGAGATATTCAGAAAATATTAATAGTACTACAAGGGTAACATATGTTCAAAAGATGTCTCGGATGACCTATGGGGTCAATAAGGGAATAATATCTCGCGTTTTTGTTTCATTTGAAAACAACAAACGTAAATGAAGACTTGGATGGTTCAGAAATGTTGAATATCTCAAGAACACAAAAGAAACCTATCGGAAAATCTCAAATTCGAACCTGTAGCAACATCAACTATCGTTAGGCAACGGAATGTGCAAACTCCCATTGAAAAACTTCGTTAAGAAGAAGGTTATGGGGATGCAAATCGTACTTGGCCTTATTTTTGCCCGACTTGAGCCAGTGACCCACCGGCTTTACTCCGTCCAGAAGTTCAAGAAAATGTTGATCCCGTATATTTCCAAAACTATAGTGTTGTGCGAGTTTATGTTCAAAATTTGGTTGAATTCTGTTGAGAAATGGGCTGTTGGCGATTTTTGGAACTTTTATTTTTTACCTGGGGTCAAACGGGTTAAGTAGGTTGTCTTTTTGATTTAGATATGGAATGTACAACTTTGTTATAAACAACTTTCTTCATTTTATTGGTATTTCGTCCCAGCTAGAACGAAATTTATTCATCAACTTCTATCGAAGTTCTTTAAGGACAAGGTATTTGGAGTACATAGCTCAAATTTTCTAGAGCACCGTTTTTTTAGAACAGTTGAACGGATTTGAATCAAAATGCATCACGCTGATGACAATCACTGAACAATCAGCATGATGCATTTCGATCCAATCCTTTCACCGGTTCTTAAAAACGGTGCTCTAGAAAATTTGAGCTATGTACTCCAAATACCTTGTCCATAAGGACTTCCGTAGTTATTTACTGAAAATTGTCTTTGACAGTTTATCTTTTTTGCATTTGATGCATTTCACGCGTTATGTTTTGTGCGAGAATCTAACTTTTGCTTGCAAAAACAGTTATGTTGAAAACTCATACCAATAAGCTTCTCAAAAGACCAGATTTGAATGGGAGGTTTCGTTCATGCTTTCTAATTGCAAATGGGACCTTTTTACTTCGAGAAAATCAAGAAACAGAGCGTATAGGGACACCATCGCAAATTGAAAGCCAATCGAAGAGCCAATGAAATTTTCAACACGAAAAGATTCTGGAACAGTCATAAATCGATTCCAGATATCATCAGCGTAGTCTTGCTGAATACCTGCGCGTATACCAGCAATTTATGCGTTGTCTTACGATACTTTTCACACATTAAAAATGTAAACATGCTACAACAGACATCGGCTCTGTTAAGCGCTACGATAGCTGAGCCTTGAAAATAAACGATACAAACGATACAAATAGAAACTTCTTCAATGTGAAAATTGAGAAAATATTGGAAATAATGTTGATATGAATATTAGCGTGGTTCAAAAAATCGTTTTTGCTCCACACTATTTATTCGATTCCTAACCAGATTCTATGCTTTCTCCCAAAATTTGAGCTCATTTGGTTGAAAATTGAGACTGCACAAGCCCTTCAAAGTTTGTCTGGGAATTACTATGGGAAAACGGCGTTTTTCATTCAATCGACCGTAGTATTTTCCTAAGTGCCCTAGTTGGTTAGTCGACTTTTGGTAATTCTAGGTTACTCTATCAGCTACAACTTTGCCGAAGACCGCATTCAAATCGGACGCCTCATTAATTAGTTATCGATTTGTTTCCAACTAGTCAAACTTTAAGGACAAGGTATTTGGAGTACATTGCTCAAAATTTCTAGAGCACCGTTTTTTAAAACCGTTGAACGGATTTGGACTAAATTGTATCACGCTGTTGACAACCACTGAACAATTAGCGTGATGCATTTTCATCCAAATCCGTTCAACGGTTCTAAAAAACGGTGCTCTACAAATTTTGAGCTGTGTACTCCAAATACCTTGTCCTTAACAGTGATCCTCTAGATTCCCAGCAGGCAACATTGCTGCATATGGCACCAAAGATAGCACACTGAAATCATGGCTACTACGTTTCACTGCAAAATGCAGTGATGCCCACCGAATAGTTTAACCATCATGAGTAAAGATTTCGATTTTGGATAGAAGTCTGTAACTAATTAATGAGGCGTCCGATTTGAATGCGGTCTTCGGCAAAGTTGTAGCTGATGGAGTATCCTAGGATTACCAAGGGTCAACTAACCCATTAGGGCACTTTGGAAAATGCTACGGTGGATTGAATGAAAAAACATCGTTTTCCCATACTAATTCTCATACAAACACACTTAAAAAATAGAACCGAATTCGGTTCAATTTTGAACCGAGTGTCATCGGTTTTCAACAAGAAACCGAGAAACTCAGTTCAAAATATGTTTCCAGGCGCAATGTTTTGAAAAGGAACCGAATTTTCGGTAAAAGTTCGACAACATTGATTGATTGTCATGGTTTTTAACCGATGAGTACGGTAAAGCATCAATATTTTCGAGTTCGGTAAACAAAAACCGAGAAAACTCGGTTATATGCTCAGATTTGTCAAACGTCAGTGGGGTGAACTTTACGCCGGTTTTTTTAACCGAAAACTCGGTTCTGTACTTCGAACACCCAGACATTTTCTTTTTCTGAGCAAACGTGCGTTAGGTGTCTTTTCCATTCGGAACGAAAGTTAACTGGTGAGTAAATTGAGGAAATTTTAAGCGAATCTAATTAAAACAATATTTATTTAATATACTTTCAGCCTACGGCTGATCTGCGGGAAACCATTTTCGAAGAAAGGTTGCTCAATTGTCGTTGGGACCGTCATGGAGCGTCCAAATTTGTCTTCAACTATGCGTCATCTACAATCTACAATCTGGAATTTACATGTTGTGTTGTGTTGTTAAACAAAACAATGAAACATCGAAGTTTTAAGCATCAAAGATTCCCTTTAAAAAGATAATTAGTTTGTGAATTTACATATTAAGTAATAAAGCGCACAATTACTTTACCTGCTGTTGGTTTTTCTTTTACTTCCAAATATTGCGAATAGGTATGGTTCAAATTGAGAGATGTAGTAAGAAGAAGAAGGAACCGGTTATTGAAACATTTCAGTCGGTTTATTTGACAGTTTTCGGTAAAATTATTGTAAACCATATTTCGGTAGTTCGTCTTTGGACTACCGAGTTTTATCGGTATGTTTGACAGATCGATGTCAAATAAAGTCAACCGGATGCTTGGTTGTAATTTTTTGAACCGAGTGGGAAACCGAGCGTTCAGCAGATAAAAACTCGGTTCAAATTCAACCGAGTTCGGTAACATTTTTTAAGTGTGAACTTTGAAGGGCTTGTGCAGTCTCAATTTTCAACCAAATGAGCTCAAATTTTAGGAGATGGCATATAATCTGGTTAGGAATCGAATAAGCGGAGTGGAGCAAAAACGATTTTTTGAACCACGCTAATAAATATGCTTTTCCATGATCTCTCGTCTATGTATGAATTGCATGCGTGGCACCGTATAGCTTTATGACGACTGGGCCTTGAAAATAAAAAAAATTGATCGATAAAAACATAAGCAGTGTAACTAATACGATCTTCATAATTTTAGGATAGACATGCACCTTCTTTTTATTCTCATAACAGGTAAAGCAATACGCTATCTATTTATAAGCGGGAGTTAAATCGTCATTCTGCAAAAGGGCTTTCTAGTTGTTTCTTCGGCAAAATTCATAAATTGCGTAAGTTTGCGATAAATAACCTCTAGGTTTCCTGAAAGCTGACAACAAAATCTTCAAAATGAATATAGCGTGAAATGTGTACAAATGTGTGCTCATATTTGAAAACTTAGTGGAAGTTTTTTTTTTTTTGTTTTCCCATACATTTTATATGGGAGCTTAACCCTTTCTTTCCCACGACTTTGAACGACTATATCTATTCTAAAAAGCGTTTCCGAAAAAAGTGCTTGAACAAAAGTTATTGCAAATTGGCTAAATTTTTCGAAATCAATGAAAAAAAATTTGGTTGTAAATCAATAGGTTTTTGGTTGTTTATCAATAGTTCCACTATTGAAACAAGTAGTTAGTAGTTGGATCAACCTTATGAGGTTACAACCATATTATTAAAATTATTGCATCATATTCATCTAATTCCGTTTGTCCCGAGTTCGCCGAAAATCGATGGTGCTCTAGAGCAACCATGGGAAGTAGAGGGTTAAATTTCAAGCATGACGGACACCCACTTTGAAGTTCTCTAAAAATCAGTGTTCGTTCAACAGCACCAAATTTTGAAAGTAGATTATTTAAATGTTAAGAAAAAATGAAAAAATACTTTTGAATCAAAATAAACAAGTTGATTTTTTCGACTTTCTTCCGTCTTAGCATCATTGTGGCAGGTTCGGCATCGTGGCGTTACAGAGATAATCATACCATCTACCAGAGCCGAGGCAACACTTAAGCCTGGAACACATAGCGTCCGTTCCGTCGAGGTTTGCGTTTTTTTTTAAAGGATGCATTATACGCGCAGCTCGAACGCCATGGCCGCTGCACACGTCACGACATCTAGACCATTATAGGAGATCCTTACCACAGACAAACAGACGTAAAACTTTCGAAATTTCCATCGACCACTTTTGTAACGATCATTTTATATTTTCATAGTAGTGGCTTTCACAACCAGAGGCGCGCGCATCGTTTTTCTATGCATTTGACTAAACAGAAGCAAATACAGCAGACACGTCTCTTGCGGGAGAAAAAGTGCCACTTGGATGAAGCGGAGTGCGACGAAATGGAACTGCTGCCCTGTTCTCAAGAAATCCGGAAGCTCTATCAGAAGCTGGACAAAATCCGCAAACGCCACGAGCCGAAATGTGCAGGTAAATGGCAAATGTAATACTATTTTCGAAGAAACGGTACATTTGGGGAAACATTTTTCGGGAAAATGGTACATTCGGGGAAAAAACTTTCGGGAAAACTTCATTCAGGGAACTGGTTTTCGGGGGAAATGTCGTACAATCAGGGATAATAATTGTTATTTTGTTGTCCCAATTGAAAAACAACGAGGTGTTGAAATCCCGAAAGGCCATATAGGCGACACCAACCCCAAGTGGAGTACATATTAAACTATTACAAATATTGAAATATCCTTACGCAAATATGCCAACTTGGTAAAACTTTAATTCAAACTTTGGAAATGGAAACGAAGTATTTTACTCCATCTTCCTCAATCGTCGTATCTAGATTTGTTTATCTCTTCGGATCTCATACTTACCATGCGTCTCCATTCCGTGCTCGTCTCCGCGTCCGAACGTAGAAATGCCATGCACAGCTCAGTCGCAGCAACTAATCACTCCAAGAATGTGCCCAAATCTATAATCACTTGCTTCGGTCGTCACTGAACCCTTTCGAGTGATGATTGGATAAAAACAATCGTAGGTGGGTTTAGTTACGGATCCAGCAGCAATCGAGTGCACCAAGGAACATTCCTATATCGAATTATCACAAATCCGCCGAATGAATAGATTCTCGTCGCACTTTCCTTCAAGAAACTCAATTTTATCCACATCAGAGAGCTTTTTCTTCACCTTGTTCCATTTTCTTCCGTAAAACCGACGACGAAACAAACAACAATTTTCCCCGCAGTAGCACACGATAATGAAGCTTAATTTGTAGATTACAATCCACCTTGTTTGCGTTTCTTTTCCATTCCGGGGGCTACCGAAGTCCGAAAGAAAAGGCGACAAATCGATCTGGCCACAACTCAACAACTGCGAAGTGTGCGCTTTGCTGTGTGCACGATGAGCTGCAGGAAAAAAAAACCCGTAGCAAACAAAAACAAATGTCCTGGCTGGATGCCTTCACCACGGACGCTATAGACTGTAGTGCGACTTTTTTTTCGTTCGGGGGATGTTGTCTGTCCTCCAGGTGAGTGGGTGGATCTGAAGAAGTTGTCAGCTGGAGAACGGGTGGATGAGGTTGAAAATCCATCCTTGTCTTGGTGAATACTGGTGCATCAGAATGCAATTCTGATTTCCATGTCTGTGTGCTGGTCTACTGAGAATGTTTATCTGTTCTGTCTAGCGTCCTACCATCAGCTGGTGTAATTCGAGGGGAATGAATTTCGGTACACTGCATAATGGAGACGCATAGTGGGCAAGCGCGAATATTGGTACTTCTAGGGAAAGGTGGAAGCGCTCGTGTGCATGGTGTAGCCTATCCATAGGCGTTGAGTCGGGTAGTTTTCATACATGTGACAAGAAAAGTAATCTTCATAAAATATCCTTTTGCAATCAACGTGAAGTTTATTTAATATTCCAATACATTTACTGATTTGAAAGTTTAATTGAAAATCAAACTTTATAACATTTAGCATTAGCATTAGCATTAGCATTAAGCAAGTCGCACAAATTCGTAGGTGGTACAGCCCTGGATCGCTGTTATGAGGGTTGCATCTTTCCTGTCCGTCATCAAAGCACAAAGATTTGGGACTAATCTCTGACTCTTAGACAAGATTGACGCAATCCTCCAACGGTCGAGTGCTGTCCTGGCCACGTCCTTGCGACAGCTGAGGGATGGGAAAGGAAGATTAGTTGGACACCTATGAAAGTATATAGAGACCTCTACATTCTTTCAGGCCTAGGCGTCACGGGAATTTGGATGTTAGTGGAAGGGTAAAGTTCAAAGGAAACGTTTGGTCAACGTTCAGGTGCACGCAACATTTTTGGTTGATGTCTGGTTCCTTTCCTAATTCCTTGTTGGGTGTTCGATTCCAAATCTGAAATAAAAAGTAAAATTATAGATTTTTAAATGGTGATAGGCTCACAACAGTAACATAATTACAAATTACCTGAATCCTCCTGAAAGAGATGGTTTATTAACAATGAAAAACATAACATGTAAAAGAAAAAAAGTAGAGCAAATTGTGATCTTGGATTTTTTCTGCATTTAAATTAACAAAGCTAAAAAAAAATACAAGATCAAAATTTGTTATGGTAGATCTTACGCCGTAACGCACCATTATAAGGTGATCTACCCACGTTACGGGACAATTGAAAATCAAACTTTATAACAAATACAGAAAAGCATCGATAACCTACAATTCGAAAAGGCAATGTAAACATTCCGATGCATTACTGATATTATCCTTACCGCGCAAACTCAGACATTTGTGTGAACATGTTCAGGAAAAATATTGTATTCACAGTGTTTATTGAAAACTAGCATACGATAGATAGATGGTCGTCGAACAGTCTGATGTGTTTGGAATAGGTTAGGTATTCCCGTGTACTAGCCGGGGCAGGTGGCGCAATTGGTCACACGTTTGCAGCCCCGGCACTTTCGTCAGTTGCTCTTTCCCCCTGTGAGCAGCTGACACTGACCCTCTTCTGAGCCCATGGTTCAAACGAACCCGTAAACATGGACATCGGCAAATGGCAACTCATAATGGATCCCCAATCGGACTGGGAAGAGGAACAACCAAAAGCCACACATCCTCGTGCCAGTGGCGTAGCTAGGGATTTGGGGGCCCGGTGCGGAAGCAAATTGGTAGCCCCCCCAGAAAATTACATAAATCTTTACATTTAATTGTCGAATGATCGTACTGTTGCATTTTTGTACAAAACGTTCAAAAAATCTCGCTTTTTGTAGTAAGCATTCTAGTGATGCTGGCAGTGATGGCCAATGGAAGGTTAAACATTATCTATCTTATTTTCTGTATTCCTTTATGATTTTTTTCGGGAGCGAAAGATTTTTTTATAAGAATTATGCCGAAAAAGTTTTTTTTTATCTGTATTAACGAGGTTTTCAGTCCTAGGCTCTCTCTCGTTTGTCGGGTGAAGATCACTGCGTCCAGATTTTAGAACTATTGTGATATACCCTTTTGCTGTGAGGTACGCAAGTTATCTCAGTAACATATTTGTCACTGAGATACCTTGGTATCGACTGAACTCAAGACCATCTATTATTGATGAATAGAGATCCTGAGTTACAGTATGTGACTCCCCCATTCTGGCGAGACCAGCTTTATGAAGCCAACCACGTCCTTGGGAGATAAGATCCATATGTCAGCAGGCCCTAAAAAGGGCTTGCTGAGAACTTTGAACCTACGTTGAGTGAGTGCACTGCAATAGCAGAGGATGTGTTCTGATGTTTCCCTCTCCTCGTCACAGAAGCGGCAATTTGAGGTTTGGATTGCTCCGATCTTTTGTAGATGGTATCTGCAGGGGCAGTGTCCAGTTATTAGACCGGTGTAGATGTTGAGATCCCTTTTGTTGAGACCTAATAGTTGTTGGGTTTTCTTGGGGTTTATCGTTACGAGCCTTTTAGATTGGCTCGTATGGGGAAGTGCATTCCAGTTTGATGTGATTTGACTGACCATATATTTGTTCAGTTCCATTTTTACAGAGCAGTCTGAGATCCCGCAGAAGGGCTCAGGGCCAATGAACCTTTCATTAGATCCATTTCTGGCTAGCTCATCAGCAATCTCGTTTCCCTCTAGACCCGTATGTCCTGGTATCCAATATAGGTAGACTCGATTGCGTATGGATAAGTTTTTCAAAGCCAGAATGCATTCCCACACTAGCTTTGAGTTACAAGTGTAGTTATTAAGCGACTTAAGTGCCGCTTGGCTGTCAGAGAAAATACATATTTTTGCAAACCTATACTTTCTCCTCAGGCATAATAACACGCATTCTAATATTGCATATATTTCCGCCTGAAATACTGTGGGCCACTGTCCTAAGTGGACAGAGATTTTTGTTCTAGGGCCATAGATTCCGGAGCCTGTCAGATTATTCATTTTCGAACCATCTGTGAAGAAATTTATAGAGCCTGTTGGAACGCTGGGTCCACCTCCTTCCCACTCCTGGCGGGAAGGAATGAGCACATCGTAAGGTAAGTCATAATTGACTACCGTTTCCATCCAGTCACTACAAATTCCTATTGCGGGATTTATGGCAAATTCATTTAATATGCTGAGGTGACCCGTAAGGTCTCCCGACAGCAGCGTTTTTGTTCTCTTTAACCTTAGAGCACTTTTTTCCGCTTCCAGCTTTATGAATTGATCTAACCGGGGCAGGTGAAGCATTGCGTCTAGGGCCAAAGTGGGTGTACTATGAACTGCACCAGTGATCGCTATGCAAGCGGTGCACAGTGGGAAAAATTGAACCCGAAACACGACTAAATTCATTTTCTCAGCTGGGTAACGGGTTCTGCCAACGGCTGAGACCATTTTCGCTAGGAAAAAGTGTGCTGAATCGATTGGTGGGGGTCTCATTGGCCGGCGGCCACACCCTGGCCAGCTAGAGGGCCGGAATCAACCGAGTTCCTTACGGAAAGCAAAATCATTGTCATCCAAGAATATTTTCGCACCCGATATTTATTCGGAAGCCGCAAATCAGAAGTCAACCGCACTCCGGATAATATCAGTTTCATATTATGGTCCAATTGTGGTTCCGGAACAATCCGGGACAACCCGGAACATTAGGGTGGGGCTAATTTTTAAAAATCTCTCTGGGATATGATTTCCCAAATGGAAATCGATCTACTAGTCGAAATAAGTAAGCTGTACAAAAATGAGTGATTTTGGTTGATCTTTAGAGGTGGCGCAAAGGATTTAAGTGATTTTTTTTTCTAGAGAAAATCTTTTAAAAACATTTCAAACTAAATTTTCAAACATAATTTTTCTAGACTAAATCGGTGAATTTAAAACCCACTTGGGCCAAATTTGTGCTCAAAATTGCGATATCTCTATTGGTTTCTGAGATATTTGAAAAAAATGTCGTATTTTGGTATTTTTTGGGTTAGATATCAAAACATGACATTTTTTTTCAAACATCTCGGAAACCAATATAACGCAATTTTGAACACAACTTTGGCCCTACTGGGTTCTAGAATCACCGATTTAGTCTAGAAAAATTATGATTGGAAATTTAATTTGAAACGTTTTTTGAAGGTTTGCTCTAGCAAAAACTTTACTTTACCTTCTGGGATGCTTGCAGAATTCTTTTGGAATGCTTCTTGATTTTTTTATAGGATGTTTTCAGATTCGTTCTAGGAAGCTTCCAGAATCCTTCGGGTGTGCTTTCAAAATCCAACATGGATGCTTCTAGATTCCTTTATAAGCAGCTTTCAGAATCCATCAGGGATGCTTCTAGAATCCATCTGGGTTGCTTTCAGAATTCTTTGGATTGCTTCAAGATTCATTTTTGAATGCTTTCCGAATTCTTCTGGGATGCTTCCAGAATAATTGTGGGGTGCTCCAGAGTCCTTATGAAATCAGGGCGTCTACTACTTGGAAAACACATGAAAACCGAGAATCTTCAGGTAATTGAATCTAACAGGGAAAACCTGGAATACTTAGAGAACTTCTGGGTACACTTCGTAGCGGATTAAACAAATACTAGAAATCCGTTTTGAATTTTGAAATCAATTGTTATAAATTAAAAACATTTTCAGTTTCTGAAGATTACCTGAATCTATCTCTGAAATACATTTTTACGGGGCTGAAATTATAGGGAACCATTCTGAATAAATTTCTTAACAAATCCTTAGAGAAATCGTGAAAAAATTGGATCGCTGGATGATTTTCTGAAATAATCTGAATTGGATTATTGAGTTGCGTTGATCAGGAAAATACTGACTACATAAAACATTTCAATCGCATTTTAAAGCGCTTTTAAAAGTAATACTGGAAAAAAATATATTATATCATTACCAAAAATATGTCTGGCCAATCTTGGAGAAATTTTTTTTTTTGAAAACAATTTGACGGAATTGTGGTACGCATCCTAAAGGAGTAACAGATGTAATTTGAGATCGTTTTGTAAAAAAAATTCTGGTCTAAATCTGGAATGATTGCTACAGATTCGGCATTAGAATTTATTGACAATTCCTCAATATGTTCCTGATACAAATCATAATGATTTTTTTAATTGATTTAAGAATATAGTAGCCTTGTGTTAGAAGTTCTTATACATTACACATTTAAAAAAAATTTCAGTTAAAATTCCTGTTGCAATTCATGTATCAGAAAAAATCTAGGAGCCATTTTGATGGAGTTCATGATAGAATATTTAACGAGTATACAGTCATAATTTAGTAATTTTGTTTATAAAAACTGCTTATTGGATTTCTGAATAACTTTTATCTGATTTTTTCGAGGGTTTAAATATTTTTCCTCTAAGGGTTTTATGAAAAAATAATGACAAATGCTACTTTTGAAATTTCTAGCCATTATTTTTAAAGGATTCTGAAAATCATATTCCCTTATCAACCTCTTTATGTTTGTTTACGAGCTTTCATACAAATCTCCCGTTAAATTTTAACCTAATTATTGAAAATTTGTTTGCATATTTAAAAAAAAGATCAATTTCTTACATTCATTGCTTCCAAATATTTAAATTTAAAAAAATATAAGCTGATTTACAAATTGGAAATACTACAAAACTTAAGTTTAATTAACCCTGCTAAAACCTGGAAAACTTACAGAATTTCATTTTGTCTTATGAGTATGTGTAGTTACCCTGGAGATGCTTCCCCAATTCTCCTGGATTGCTTCCATAATCTTTCTGCGAAGGCATTTTAATGGATTTTTGAAGCATCCCTGACGAATTTTAGAAGCATCCCAGAAGGAATCTAAAAGTATCCCAGGAAAAGTTTGGGAACATCCCAGAAGAACTCTGGAAGCATCCCAGAATCTGAAAGTATCACAAAAAAAATCTGCAAGCAACAAAATCTGCAAGCAATTCTGAAGGCATCCCAGAATGATTCTGGAAGCTTCCCATTAGGAATTTGAAAACATCCCAGAAAGATTCCGAAAGCAATCCAGAGGAACTCTTGAAGCATTCATAAAAGAGTCAGAAGAATCCTGGAAGCATGATTCTGGAAGTATCCCTGATATTATGTAATAGTAGGATTCGGGCAGCATACCTGAAGGACTTTAGAAGCATCCTAGAAAGATTTTGGAAGCTTCCCATGAGGAGTTTGAAAGCAACCCAGAAAAATTTTGGAAGCAGCCAAGAACAATTCTGAAGCATCTCAGTAGAAATCTGGTGGCATCCCAGGAAGAATCTGGAAGAATTCCGGGATTCTTAAAGCATCGTATAAGTATTCTGAAAGCAACGCAGAAGGATTCTGGAAGAATACCTAAAGTATTCTGGAAGCATTCCAGAAAGCTTCTGGAAGCATCTTAGAACGAATCTGCAAACATCCTATAAATAAGGAATCTAGAAGTATTCCAAAAGTAATTTGGAAGCATCCCAGAAGAATTTGGAAAGCATCCTAGAAGGAATCTGGAAGAATCGCAGAAAAACTCAGGAAGCATCCTTAAAAAAAAACTGGAAGCATCACAGAAAGATTCTAGAAGCAACCTAGAAGATATCTGGAAGCAACTCAGAAAGATTCTGGAAGTATCCCAGAAGGATTCTGGAGTTATCCTAAAAGGAATCTGGAAGGATCCCAGAAGAAATCTGAAATAATTCCAGAAAAATTTTGGAAACAAGCCAGACAGAATCTGAGAGTATCTCTGAAGAACTTGGGAAGCATCTTTAAAAAAAAAATCTGGAAGCATCGTAGAAGTTTTCTGGAAGTATCCCAGAAGGATGTTAGAAGCATCCTTGATGGATTATTAAAGCATGCCAGAAGAAATCTGGCAGTATCCTAGAAGAATTTTGGAAGGACTCTGGAAACATTTTAGAAGAATTCGAGAACCATCTCGAAAGAAATCTGAAAGCATCCCTGAAAGATTCTGCGAGCAACCTCGAAGAATTAGAAAGCAACCAAGTAAGAATCTGGAAGCATCCCAGATTGTTTCAGGAAATATCCCTGAAGGATTATGTAAGTATCCCTGGTAGATTCTAGAACCATATCTGAAGAAATCTGCAAGCATCTCAGAAGGAATCTGGTAACATCCAAGAAAAACTCGGGAAGTGTCTCAAAAGAAATCTTGAAGCATCCAAAAGAGATTCTGGGAGCAACCTAGAAGAATTCTGAAAGCAACTCAGAAGAATTCTGGAAGCATCCGAGATGGAATCTGAAAGTGTCATGGAACAATTCTGGAAGCATCCCTGATGGATTCTAGAAGCATCTCAGAAGGGTTCTTGTAATATTCCCGAAAATCTAGCAAATGTTCCAAAAGGAATCTGTAAGCACCCCAGATGGAATCTGGAAGTATTCCATAAGAACTTGGGAAGCATCCTGAAGGAAAACTGAAAGCATCCCAGAAGCATTCTGGAAGCAACCCAAAAGGATTCTGGAAGCATCCTATAAGGAATATGGAAGCATCTCAGAAGTATTTTGGAAGTAACCCAGAAGGATTCTTGACCCAACCTAGAAGAATTCTGGAAGCATCCCTGAGGGATTCCGGAAGCATTCCGGATTGCCGTTCAGTGGCCAACAATATAGTTTTGTTCAATCTGAATTAATTGTGAATTCTGTATTATTTATTAAGCTGCAGCATTATTTAGATATACATAGTATAGGTATTCAGAGGAACTCGGAATTATCAGTGGCCACATCTTACCTCCAAACTGGCTAGTATTATCAAGAGAGTAAAAAATTCGAAGATTCAAAATGAAAATTGACATTCTCATTTTTTCATTCGTGCTTCGCCACATTCATTGTCAGCTGAATGCCTCTCTATTTTCATCCATACTTTCAATATGGGCACGCTTTGTCCAAAGAGAAGTATTATGAAAATCGAATGTACCTCAAATGTTATTCCCCAGGATCATAGGTTTGGACCTCTAGTTTCAGAATCTGTGCGGCTTAAAATATTTCATCTTGTGTTTTTTGATTTTTTAAATTTATTTTCCTATTTTTCCATACAAATGTCGAAAAAAGTCATTTTTAGGCCAATTTCATCCCATATAAAAATGTATGGGAAAAAAACCCAAGATGGATGATTTTAAATCGCACATATTCTGAATCCAGAGGTCCAAAAATGCGGTTCAAGCGAAAAAAATTTGAGGTACATTCACTTTTCATAATACTTCCCTTTGGACATAGCGTGATGGGTATGAATGTAATGTAAATATCTATTAGAGTAAGTCTTCTGTATAGCAGCTTATAAAGGAATCTAGAAGCATCCATGTTGGATTTTGAAAGCACACCCGAAGGATTCTGAAAGCTTCCTGACACGAATCTGGAAACATCCTATAAAAAAATCAAGAAGCATTCCAAAAGAATTCTGCAAGCATCCCAGATGGTAAAGTAAAATTTTTGCTAGAGCAAACCTTCAAAATACGTTTCAAATTTAATTTTCAATCATAATTTTTCTAGACTAAATTGGTGATTCTAGAACCCAGTAGGGCCAAAGTTGTGTTCAAAATTGCGTTATATTGGTTTCCTAGATGTTTAAAAAAAAAATGTCATATTTTGATATCTAACCCAAAAAATACCAAAATACGACATTTTTTTCAAATATCTCAGAAACCAATAGAGATATCGCAATTTTGAGCACAAATTTGGCCCAAGTGGGTTTTAAATTCACCGATTTAGTCTAGAAAAATTATGTTTGAAAATTTAGTTTGAAATGTTTTTAAAAGATTTTCTCTAGAAAAAAAAATCACTTAAATCCTTTGCGCCACCTCTAAAGATCAACCAAAATCACTCATTTTTGTACAGCTTACTTATTTCGACTAGTAGATCGATTTCCATTTGGGAAATCATATCCCAGAGAGATTTTTAAAAATTAGCCCCACCCTAATGTTCCGGGTTGTCCCGGATTGTTCCGGAACCACAATTGGACCATAATATGAAACTGATATTATCCGGAGTGCGGTTGACTTCTGATTTGCGGCTTCCGAATAAATATCGGGTGCGAAAATATTCTTGGATGACAATGATTTTGCTTTCCGTAAGGAACTCGGTTGATTCCGGCCCTCTAGCTGGCCAGGGTGTGGCCGCCGGCCAATGAGACCCCCACCAATCGATTCAGCACACTTTTTCCAAGCGAAAATGGTCTCAGCCGTTGGCAGAACCCGTTACCCAGCTGAGAAAATGAATTTAGTCGTGTTTCGGGTTCAATTTTTCCCACTGTGCGGTGCGTTGGATTTTGTTGAGCTTCGCCCTTGCAGCAGCCTCATTAGTTTTAGGCCACCAGACAAGGGAAGCGTAAGTTGTCCTGGGACGAACAATGGTTTTATATATCCACATGATCATACTTGGTTTTAGGCCCCATCTTTTACCCAGGGTTTTTGAACAAACCCAAAGTGTATTGAGACCTTTCTGCACAACTGATTGGAGATGAGAGTTCCAATTCAGTTTTGCGTCGAGTATGACACCTAGATATTTTACTTCGCTTGAATAAACTAGTTGTGTATGATTCAAGAAAAGGGGTTTCAGTTGGACCTTCCTCCGTTTGGTGAAAGGGATAATGGAAGTTTTTGTAGGATTTATGCCTAGTTGTTCCTTATGACACCAGGAAAAAGTGTGATTTAGGGCAGATTGCATTCTTTCCACGATAACACTTTAGAATTTGCCTCGTACAATAATGACAACGTCATCAGCATATCCAACCACTTCGAAGCCTCTTCTCTCTAAGCTGTCTAGAAGCTCATCCACCACCAGTGACCACAACAAAGGAGAAAGCACTCCGCCTTGCGGACATCCCCTTGTTGCTTTAACAGTAATGTATGAACCGCTAAGCTCAGAGGAGATTTTTCGATTAGCTAGCATAGCATGTACCCAGGTAACAATGCATGGGTCGAATTTTCTAGGCTAGTTCATCTCGGAACCCACAATTTACTTCCCTTCCGAAGGAAGAACTCACATTTTGCGAGTTTGTCGGGAGTGGGATTCGATCCCAGGTCCTCGGCATGATAGTCAAGTGTTCTAACTATCACACCAGATCCGCTCCGCTGAAAAAGTTTTTAACAAATGATTTAGAAATTGCACAAAATAATCCTTTATAAACGCTTTCAAAGATTGCTTTACCTTTTTCTTTGGGAAATCTTTCTTGAAGAATAATTTGTCTTCAAGAATCTTTTAAGTTGCTAATACAAGGATGTCATTCAGTATTCCTCTAAAAGCGCTCCTTCAGGAATGGTATTATTATTAGCTTTATTAATGAGGCTTTCAGCCCCTTGGCTGATTCACCTCAGACATTCAGCAATGTTTTCAAAAGTACTACAGAGTAATTCAAAAGATTCTTGCAAAGGCTTCATCGAGTATAGACACATTAGTTCAGGAATCTATCAATTATATCTCTGAGGATTTATCTAGACGATCATCTAAAGAATTCTTGAAAAATTCCAAGAAAAATACTACAAAAAAACCACCAATGATTTATTCAGAACCAGATATTCTTCCAAGAAATTACATCGCGATCCTCTCAGAGGAAGAGAAGCCCTTCTAGAATTTAATTAAAAATTCTTCCGTTTCTTCCAGGGAATCCTCTTAATATTCCTTTGGTGATTCTCCACGAAAGTCAAATATTTCTCCATAAATTCTTCAAGCATTTCTCAATTATTCCCTCAAATAACTTTTTCAGATATTTCTACAATAATTAAACTTGTTATTTCCTCAAGCATTAATAACTTTTCTTGGCGTCCTTTTTAAGATTTCTTAAGAATTATTCCCTAGGATTACTTCAGAAATCCCACCAAAGATTCCTTTTTCCAAAAGTATTCTTCAAGAAGTTTCTCTAAAGGTTTTACTAAGAGATTCATCCTAGAATTCCTCCTAGAAATATCCAAAGAATCAATTGGATAATAATAAAACAAAATCTCCAAGGATTCCTATAGAAGAAATTGAATTAAATAAATTAATTATTAATTATTAATTAAATTAGTTAAATTAAACTTTTAGATGGACTTCTGTAGGAGTTCTGTAAGAATTCTTTCGAAAAATCCTTCTGGACTTCT
The DNA here is from genome assembly GCF_035046485.1 of Aedes albopictus. Lineage (NCBI taxonomy): Eukaryota > Metazoa > Arthropoda > Insecta > Diptera > Culicidae > Aedes > Aedes albopictus. The sequence goes on along the minus strand of NC_085136.1, from coordinate 129,986,067 downwards.
TCTAACGAACTTTTCAATATCCATCAACTCTAGGAGTTTTCTCAAAAGTTCCTTCAGCAATTTTTGCTAGTATTCCTCTGGGCACTTTTCAAAAAACTTCTATTCCGATTTTTGATAAGACTCAAAACTCCTTAAAAATTCTTCCAAGGAAAAATAATTCTAAGTTTCCATCACGCATCTCAGTCAGGAATTTCTCCAGAATTTGTGATTGATTCCTCCAGAATTATTACGTTATTTTTTATATTATCCGTGCTCACTTCTAACAAATATACAAAAATAAGAAGCAGAACAAAAAGCGCTTCATTCCTTTGATCTGAGTGGTATGAAAATGGGAGCATATATGCTTAAATAGTAAAAGAACAGATACCCAATCGTGTCAAAACAAATAACTTCTCCAGAAGTCTCTCAAAGGATTCCTCCTAAGACTATTTTACCACTTTGTGCAGGAGTTCTTTAAGAATAACTAGGAGCATCCTTAATTAATGCAAGGCTAAGATTTCATAGAGGATATTCATCGGGAATTTTTCAGGAATCGCTTCAAGAATTCATACGAATATTTTTCCAAGGATTTCTTAAATATTTCTACAAAAAAATCTCCTGGGAATGATCACAAGAGTCTGTCAGAATTATTCAAGAATCTTGTTAGAAACTCCTGCGAAGGTTTCATTAATCGTATAAAGCATTCTGCTTATTTTTTTTAATAACATCTCCAAAGCTTCCACCATTACTTTTGGGATTTTTCCATGAATCGATTTTTTAAGGTTATTCAATATTCTAAAGGAATTCCTTCAAAGAAGCCTTTAGAAATTGCTCCCAAATTTCCTTCAGGAATTTTTCAAGATTTCTTTAGTAGCTCATCCAATAAGTTCTCTTGCAATTTCTCCGAAGATTACTTCAGATTTTATTCAAGTAAGTATTCTCTTAGAATTTCTTCAATTAATTTTATTCATTCATTCTTAAACTGATTTTCCCAGGTATTTAACAAATAATTTTGTACAAGAAATCTTTTGGGATCCTTTCATGCAAAGATTTCTTATTGTATTAATTTAATTACTCCTGCAAAGTTTTCCGGAGATTCTTACACAAATTCCTCCAAGAAATTCTATAGGAAATGCTCCAGAGGAGGCATTGAATGTTTTGCTAGATTTTTTTTTAGAAATTCCTTTAACCTTCCAGGACGCGTGCCATCATGCAACCGAAACTGCACCGCGATCGCGCTATATACGAAAAGCGAGGTTTTTTGGTAGTGTTGTACTTTTTACAACAGCGCACGCGCTGAAGGATTAATAAGCCTATTCAAGGATTCATAAATTCCTCCAATGAATACTTAAGAAACTCAAATTAAAAAATATAAGAATTCTTTCAATTCTAACAGAAATTGCCCCAAGAAATTCTAATGGAATTTCTTCATACATTTTTAGGAAATTGTTTGTGATCTCTTCTGGTAATAATCTTAATTTTTTGGAATTTTTTTAAGTAATTCTCTTGAGATTTTTCTCGGTCGTTCCGTTGTAAATTCTTGGATTTTTTTTTTAATTTGCAAAAGTGTATCTCATGGAACTTCAAAAGTAATAACAAACAAGCTTTTAAAAGTTGTCACTTAAATTTACAAATGAATTGACTTATTAATTTTCAAAGTACCTATCGAATGAATTTCAACATTGAACTATTGAGAGAATTGTAATGTATATTGTCAGGTATATTTGCATAGGGACTGCTGGTGGAACTTTCAAAGAAATTGCTGAAATCCCGTGATAAATTTCCAAAGCAGTTGCTCTAAGAGTTTCAAAAAGTGACGTTAAAGAAATTTTCAAAAATAATAATCTAATTCAACTTCGAGTATTATTGCTGAGAAATTTCCAAAAGAGTTATCGAAGATTTCGAAGGAAGTGCCGAAATAGTTTTCAAAAATATTTCCAAAGAAAACCCCAAGAATAATTTTATAGGAATTTTCGGATTAAATCCAATCAAAGCATTTCCCAATAATTTGCCAAAAAAAAACTCCGTCAAAAGATATTCGAATTTTTTTTTTCAGGTAACTCACAGAAAACTTGCCAAATAAATTACCAAAAAAATGCCATGTGAATTACCCAATCAATTCCCGTAGGGATTGGCACAGAAGATTCCAGAAAAGTGTTGAAGTTGTTCCGAAAGTAATTACCAGAGGCTTTCTCAAACGCATTGTCAAAAAAAAAATCAGTGAAAAGTTGCAGACGGAATTCCCAACGAAATTTCCGTTGAAATAAAAATCTGAAGAAGTTCGTAGAAATAAAAATCAGAAGCCATTTTTGTAGCATTGCCGAGAATTAGTTGAAGAAGTTTCCAAAGGAATTGCCTAACAATAAATCAAAAGTTTCGCCAAAGGAAATTTTCAGAGCAATTGCCGAATGGATTTCCTAATTAATGTTTAAAGATAATCCTTAATGAATTTGTACACGGGTTGCCAAATTAGTTACTGAAAAAAAATAAAAAAAAATAATTCTGGAAATTCTAATAAATAATGTAAAAGTTCTTACAGGAATTGCTCCAAGAAATTCTACTGGAATTCCTCAATGAATCATTTAGGAATTCTTCCAAGGTTTTTATTAGATTTTTTTCTATTGATACCCTAAAGAATTTCTTTAGCGATAACACCAGTTTCGTCCGGATTTCCTTCACGAAACTTCTAAGGAAAGCTTCTAACGATTTCATTAAGCATATTTTTTTCCATGTGCGGAGCTCCAAGAACTTTTTCTGGGATATCTTTTACAATTCATCTGGAAAATACTTCAAGGACTTCTTTACAAATCCCTCCAAGATTTCCTGCGAAAGTTGCTACAGCGATTCCTTAGGAAATTCCTCCTTCATTTCTGAAGAAATTTCTTCAGTATTATGTAATCCCAAGAACTCCACAAAGAGTATATCCACAAACGATTCCTTTAGAGCTACCCCACATGTTTTCTTCAGCATTTTATAAAGAGGAATACTTTAGGAATTCCTTCAAGATTTTTTTAGAAACTTCTTCAAGGGTTCATTTTGCACTGCCTCATATGATTTTGAAGCCCTTCCAAGGATTTCTTGAGAATTTGTTCAAGCATTTCTTTAGTCATACCTGCAGTGATTTCCTCAGAAATTTCTCTAATAATTGCTGTTGGAAATCATCCAAAGATTACTTAGGCATTGTTTTCAAGTCCTCTTTTACAATTCGGTCAAGAATCTTTTAAGAAATTCCAGTCAAGATTTAATCTTTTCTCCAAGGATTTTTTTTTTCAAGATACGAATAAAGATTCGTTCATGGATTATTCAGTTTTTCTTCAGATAACCCTACAAGGATGAATATATTCATCCCCAAAGTATTCTTGCACAACTTTCCTCAGGGAATCTTGCAGAAATTCACCCAAGGCCCCCTGCAGAAATTCCTCCTAGGAAATATGTAGGAATTCTTTTGAAGATTGTTTTTATTTATTTGCACCAAAGAATTTTTAATTCTTCACTAATTCGGTAAAATTCCTTCCAGAATATCATCAAATATACCTTCAAAATCAACCCAATGATTCTTTCCTAACACATCTTGGAATTCATTCAGGCGGTTTTTCAAGGTTTTTTTTTTTTAATTTCTACAAAAAATGCTACAGACATTTCTACAAGGATTCCTTCGGGAATTCATTCAAATTTCTTTAGAAAATCTCCCAAGAATCCATTCAGGTATGGCTCCAATCATGATCTCAATGATATTTTCCGTGAGGAACTGCTGCAAGATTCCTTCTCGAAGAAGTCTCTAAAATCATTCTTGGAGAGATTTCTTATGGTCCATCTAAAAGATTTCTTGAAGGGCTTCATGACATAATCCTTGAATGGCTTTATGACCGTTTCCGAAGAGGTATTTCTGAACGACTGCTAGAAGAAATCCCTACATTAAAAAATCTCAAAGGAATTCCTGAAGGATTTCTTGATAATTTTTTGAAAAAAATCCTGAAAAAATGTTAGGAGGAGTTCCTTTAGGAATCATTGTAAGTATTCGTACACCAATGCTTAGAATTTTTTTTTAAGCAATCCCTAAAAAATGTTCTGAAGTAAATCTTAGAGGAATTTTTGTAGAAATCTTTGGAGTAACTGCCTGATAAATCGAAAAAGATATTCTTGCCCGAAGGAATTCCCACAGAAAGTCTTCAAGTCAAGGACGTTGAATGCGTTCAGTTCTAAATTTTGATAAATGGGGCCCCTGAATTTCAGCTGCTATCTTAAGCTAAATCAACAGCTATGTTTGGTTCTGTGGTTAGGATATCATGGATGTTTTCATAATGCTCATGAATTTTACTTCCATTTCGATATTAAATGTCGTAAAATTAAATTTTGATCTCGAGCTCATTTTTTTAATTGTATTTTGGGGCTCCTGCAGGTGCAAAGAGTAGTCATCAAACTAATATAAACAAAACTAACAATACTACACGAATAAAGTGTGTACATTTTGAATTGTTAATAATAGAACTTCAAAATAGCCATCTGTGTTCCCCATTCCAAAATCTCTTGATAATAACAAAGAGGCCGCTATATAACTATCACCAGATCGGCAAGTGTTGAACTTATACTTATAGAAATCTTTCAAACTGGGATAGTTCATAACAATAGACCTGCCCTGATTTGGAGGCCCCCTGAATTCAGGGGCCCGGTGCGGACCGCACCCTCCACCCCCCCCCCCCCCCCCCCTGCTACGCCACTGCCTCGTGCTCATCATTCTACCATGATAGGGTAGAAAGTAAAAGCAGCGCAATGGCAACCAGTTCGATATAGAAGAATTAAAATAGAATACATTTAGGTGCTGTACAAAGTGTAAGTGCAGCTGCGAATTGGAATCGCTCACGCAGTTCCCTAGTGGACAAAAGAGCTGTAAATTAGGTTAAATGATTGAAGAATAAAAACAAATCCCGTGTCGTATTGGGCATTTTTCTTCGAGTTCTCAAAATATTTAATATACAGTCCGGATTCGCTGGTTGGATCACGACTGCGCCCCGATTAGCGAATCGTGTTCGCTTGTTGGGGCAACTTACAACTGATCCAGATGCTGTAGACACACGCAACTGACGCGAAATACTTAACGAACGTAACACTCGCATACTTACACAAATGTTCTGTATATAGGAACTGCGATGCGACGGTGGTCAGACGTCAAACTCGTTTTGACATCGATTTTGACATTGACAGTGCTTTTTAGTTGGGTTTGCCCCAACCAGTGAATATTCAACCATCGAGATAGCCCATCTAACGAGCCGCCAACGGATGAATCGGGACTGTAGTAGTATTGCTTATCCAGAGAAATCATCCAACCTGGCGGAGTGAAGAAGACAAAGAAGACCTATTCCGCAAACGTCAAACTGCTGCACACTATAAAAAGTATGCACACTACCCTCGCGATAAAAATAAATTGTCGAAAATTTAAATTATGTTTATTGGCGTTCAGCTGCATACACAAATGCTGAAACTACACCTAATATAGTTTAAAAATAAGTTACATATTGTGGCAGCAATTGTGATTACATAAACCATAAATGGAACAATTTTCATTATTTTTGAATTTTATGGCAACCAAGTGTGTGAGCGCTTTTTAGCGTGAACCGAGCACTTTTGACGTTTGCGGAACGATTGCGGCGGTCGAAACCACCGCAACCCCGTTGGATTTTTTTCTATTTTACCGCAATATCTGTCCTTCAAATAGGTCTAACAATCTCCGTCCTGGGCGATTCTCGCCATGTCGCCTTCACCTGTGGCCAGGTCAAATTTCTGTCGTCTTCCTTTATTTCCTTGTTGAGGCTGTGTCGCCATGAGCCTCTGGGCCTGCGTCTGCTGCGATGTCCGAATTATATACCACAGGCACCTATTGGTGAAGACCCGCAGCCGTTGAGTGTTCTCCACTGATACACACCAAGTTTCACTGCAGCAGCACAGATTTCGCGTTCGAGTTGAAAATTCGGATTTTGGTACGTCGACTAATCTGATTGTTTTTCCATCCGTGGTTGATGATATGGCCTTCCGCCGAGGAGCGATCGATAAGATCATCGAGGGTATCAGTAGGTCGGCTCCAGCGACACGTTCTCCTCCATTTGGGAGATTTGGTACGATCACGTACAATTGCACCTACCTGGATCTTGTTGATTACGACGAGGAACAGTAGCGGTGATGGAATACATGCTTGCCTCGCTCCAGCAACGACTCAGGATGATACGGAGCGTGATAATGTGGTCCACACAGGATCATTCGGCACGGAATCCTGCTTGCTGTTGTTGGACAGTTGCGTAAATCTTCCCCTGTATCCGGTTGAGCATCACTTTGCAGAGGACTTTGAGAACAACACACAGTAACATGATGCCCCGCGAATCATTGTGTTGTGTACAGTCAGGTCACCCTTTTTGGGTACCTTCAATCAGACGCCTTGCACTCAGTCGGCCGGAATTGTCGCGGCTTCCCATATGTCGCAGAATAATTTATGCAGCAGTTGTGCGGATACTACAGGGTCAGCTTTGAGCCTCTCGGCTAATATGCGATCGACCCCCCGGGCCCTGTTCGATTTCATGCTACGGATGGCTGTTTCTATCTTCTACAATTATGGAGCTTCGGTGTTTTTTTACCACCTATAGCATCCATGGCCGGACAGGAATTGTGTCAGGTGCAAGTTCACAAAGGCCTGCACGTCCACCGGGACACGCTTGGTATGAGCCTGTATGTTCACCTACCCTTGGCCGAGGAGTCCCAGTCTCTCTGCCATTTCGTCATGGATGAAATTCTGACGATTCGTCTCGCTCCTCTTGTCCCTCTTCCATCGTAGCACTCGACCCAAGCAACACACATGTTATAATAAAGTTATGACAGCGCAAGTTTTGGTTGTATAGAAGTTTATGTGACGTAATTTTAACATTGTGTTTAAATAACCTGAAATAATCTTCTATACAACCAAAACTTGCGCTGCCGTAACTTTTATATAACATGTGTGTTGCTTGGGGACATCCTTGGCCAGCACTAGTGCTATGGGCATCATGCCCGCTAGCGCGCATACCGCGTCTTTCGAGACCGTCCGGTATGCACTGGCCACTCTAAGGCAAATTAGCATGCTTTCTAGTCGCTCCACATTCCGCTTCACCTTGAGCGCATTCGACCATGCAGCAGTGCCATACTGTAGTATAAATAGACACCGCTACTGACGCGAGCAGCATTCGCTAGCTCGAGACAACGGCCAAACTGTTTGACATCATCCGTAACCGCCACGCTCGCTCTCATGCATGCATACTCGACATGACTACTGAGGTTCAACTTGTCGTAGATCAGGTAGTGGTGACCACTACCTGTTGTACAAACTTGCGGTTGTTCACCACCACCACCTCCGTTTTGTGGCGTGCGAGTGTCAGCTGCCTCGACCTCATCCAGTCCTTGTCGATCGCATGCGCTGTCGTCAGCTCTACCTCTTTTATCGACTCACCGTATACCACAATGTCCTCAGCAAAGCCGACCAACTTTACTCCCGGTGGTTATGCTAGTCTCAATACGCCGTCATATGCCGCGTTCCATAGTACCGGGCCCAAGATTGATCCTTGTGGTACCCCCGCGGTGACGTTGTACTATTTTTCGCCCTCCCCAAGCAACACACATGTTATAACAGAGTTACGACAGCGCAAGTTTTGGTTGTATAGAAGTTTATTTTACGTAATTCAAACATTGTGTTGAAATAACGTAAAATAAACTTCTATACAACCAAAACTTGCGCTGTCGTAACTTTTATATAACATGTGTGTTACTTGGGTCCTCTATGTCGTAAATCAATACCCTGTTCTGGAAGTAGCTTTCCAGAATCCGCCTTAGGCTAGCCGGGACTTATTCTAAGCAAAGTATGGCGTTCTCTATGGTGGCCCAGCTAACACTATTAAAGGCACTTTTAACGTCTAGCGTGACGATCACGCAGTAGCGGATGCCTCTTAGATTTTTCTCCAGCGCTACCTCGACCATTCCGGTCACTGATCTAATGGCATCGACCGTCGATCTACCCTTGCGAAAGCCAATCTGGCTATCTGATAGAATCACCTGTCCGGAAACTCGCCTCTATCCAGGCACCTCTGCATAGCCAGTTCGACCATGTCAGGGCTAGTCTCGATGGTCACTTTGATAGCCATCAGGGCCCGGCGCCTTGTATAACTTAAGTGATTTCGCAATTGCGATTAGCTCCTCATTTGTCACTGGGGGAACGTCGCTCAGACCAAAGTGGCCTTGTAGCGTGGGTGCCCATGGTCCTACCTCGTGATGTGGCAACAACGTTTCCACTATCCTCTGCAGCATTTGGGAAGAGCGATCCGGTGGTGCAGATGTACTCTTCGTTTTGCACACGATTACCCTGTAGGCATCTCTCCAGGGGGTTGTGTTGGCAATTTGACAGAGATTAATGAAGCATGCCCGCTTACGCGCCTTATTCTCTTGGTTCTTTGCCAATTTTGCCACCCTGTATGCCCCCTCTCGCTCCGCTTTCAACTCATCGGTCCGAGCTCTTTGCATCCTTCTCCCTGCTCTAGGACAGGATGCGCGGAGCTCCGAGATTTCCTGGCACCACCAGTAAACTGGTCCATTTCTGGGTATAGATAGTCAGGGTGTACCCGCTATCAACTCTCCAGTCTGGGCTAGGGTTAAGACCTGGGCTCCAGAAGGTCACATAAATGATGGACTCCGCACAGTTCCTACTATAGGTACTTGAACCGCCTACATTCGCAACCTCGGCGTTTAACCCCGCCATAGCCTCGAGTAGAGCCCAACATCTCTCGTTCGTCGAGCGACTGCCCCACTCGACCGCCCACGCGTTTAAGTCCCCACCAATGACCAAGAGACTAAATCCTCGCTTATTAGCGAGTCTAGGATGGACGAAAACTGGTCTATCGGCCACCTGGGGGCATAGCTACTGCAGTACTAGCCCCCGTTGATCTTCGTAATTGCAAAGCCCACGCTCGTCGTAGAGATTATCTCCTAAACCGGGTACCAACCGGTCGTATTGATCACTGCTGCGTGGCTTTACAGTGATTTAAGTTCAACTGTGTGACCTGCGTCATTTTCGGCGATTCTGTCCTCTGTTCATGTTTGGGCACTTAAGCCCACATGTCACATGGCCTTTTTTGCCGTGCAAATCAGACACTTTGGAGCCGAATTGCACTCCCTGGCGAAGTGGCCTTCTACTCCGCACCTTCTGCAGAGACACCTTTGCATGCCCACGACTTATGTTCTCGCTCAAAGCACTTAAACTACACTTCTGGTGGCTCGTAGATGCTGAGCGGACACTCTGATCAGTCGACTTCGACCATGCCCAACGCAGCTGCCAGGTTAGGGTGGGGCTAATTTCAAAAAATCTCTCCGATATATGATTTCTCAAGTGGAAAGTGATCTACTAGTCGATATAAGTCAGCTGTACAAAAATGAGCGATTTCGGTTGATATTTAGGGGTGGCGCAAAGGGTTCAAGTGAAATTTTTGCTAGAACAAACTTTCAAAAATCATTTCAAATTTAATTTTCAAACTTATTTTTTCTAGACTAAATCGGTGATTCCAGAACCCAATTGGACCAAATTTGTGCTCAAAATTGCGATATCTCCACTGGTTTCCGAGATATTTGAGAAAAATGTCATATTTTGGTACCAAACCCAAAAATACTGAAAAACGACATTTTTTTTCAAATATCTCAGAAACCAGTAGAGATATCGCAATTTTGAGTACAAATTTGGCCCAATTGGGCTCTAGAATCACCGATTTAGTCTAGAAAAAATAAGTTTGAAAATTAAATTTGAAATGATTTTTGAAAGTTTGTTCTAGCAAAAATTTCACTTGAACCCTTTGCGCCACCCCTAAATATCAACCGAAATCGCTAATTTTTGTACAGCTGACCTATTTCGACTAGTAGATCATTTTCCACTTGGGAAATCATATATCGGAGAGATTTTTTGAAATTAGCCCCACCCTACTGCCAGGTGGACAAAAAACTCCCCAACTGGAAGCTTGCTCATAGCGATCTGCGTGCCTGCTGGGCCCCTCCATAAGTGGATCGATGCACTCGGCACATCTACAGGGAATAGACAAAATGATCTGGACAGGTAAAATTTTCACTTCTCAAAAAATGTTCAACTAGATGTAACTTTTTAAAAAGTGTATCCAATATTCTCAAATTTTTACTGTAAGTTCATCAACTAGTTGTGTATCAGTGGTCCAAATTTGGGAAAAATCTGGCCATTTTCCACGAAGTTATAAAGATTCTTAAAAAAGGTAAAATTATCCGATAGCCAACTTTGAGCTATTATATCTCCGGATTTAATAAACCGATTGCAATGAAATTTTGACCATTCATGACTTATATAATGAACTCTTGAAAACATTTGACTTTACTTGAAATGTTTAACAAGAGCAAAAGTTATAGCGATTTTATTTTTCTCACGATTTTTTAGCAAATTGGTCTATTTTTAATATGTGTTCCATTACTTTTACAATTTGCTGGCGGCTATGTTGTTATTTTCCTTCAAAACACATTTATATGTAAGTCAATTAGAGGGAAATTAAATGAACAATAATTTGCATCTTGAATTTTGAAACAATGTTAAAGTTTTGGATAATTTGGTGTTTTATTAGAAAAATAATCTAATCGTTATAATTTTCTTTCGTGTTAAGAATTTTAAGTTAAGTCAACGGTTTTAAATAGATCATTATATAAGTCATAAATGGTCAAAATTTAATTGCATTCGGTTCATTGAATCCGGAGATATAACAGCTCAAAGTTGACTATCGGATAATTTTACCATTTCCAAGAATATTTATAACTTCGTGGAAAATGGCCCGATCTTTCCCAAATTTGGACCACTGGTACACAACTAGTTGATGAACTTACAATAAAAATTTGAGAATATTTGATGCACTTTTTAAAAAGTTACAGCTAGTTACACATTTTTTGAGAAGTGAAAATTTTGCCTGTCCCGATCATTTTGTCTATCCCCTGTACCATGCACTGTTGCTAAAGGACGACAGAGATCTCTTTCTCGTTGGTGATCTCATTCCGGTTCACCCTAAAACGAAACAACACAGGCTTGTGTACAATGTACACAGATTTGTGTACTACTAGATCAGCCTCCACCCCTGTGTCAAATGTACACAGTGACTTTTCTGGCTCTAGCGCTGGTATGGGAGCAAAGTTCATAATTATTTTTCTCTGAACGATGACATGCATTATCAGGAATCGATCAGTGCAAAAATAATTGTTAATTTTGTTCTCATGCCAGCGCTAGAGCCGGAAAAGTAACTGTGTACATTTGACACAGCGGTGAGGCTGATCTAGTAGTACACAAATCTGTGTAACTTCTGTAACCGTGTTCTCACACTGGAGGGTCGCCTCAGAGCCCTAGCCTGTACATTCTCTCTCAGTACTTCCTGTGCTAGTGCTTTATATGAGGTCGCATCCTTCTTTAGCACCAGCATCATCTCACCGGTTCTAGTGCGCCGGATGCTTTTGACATCCGCGCCCAACGCCGAGAGCTCTACTCATCTGCGTGTCCTCAGTCGTCGCGAATTGCTGATCTAACCAGTGTCCGCCTCTCGCGAACGGGTTGATCGCCTCGCCCTCTGAGTTCTCGTTTCCGCTTTCTTTCATAATTAATGTATTCATCACTGCAAATCCTCCAGAAATGTCGTGAATTCCAGGTCCCAACGCATCACCTGTTCATCGACTTCAAAGCGGCATACGGCAGTATCGACCGCGCAGAGCTATGGAGAATCATGGACGAAAACGGCTTTCCTGGGAAGCTGACTAGACTGATTAAGGTGAATCATCTTGATCTTGATCTTCAAGAGCACAAATCTGAAGAACCAAATGTCTCACCACGCAGAACAGTTGATCGATTGGTCACCCGCTGGTGGTGATCAATCGATCAACTTTTCAGCACAACCCATCATTTGGTTCTTCAGATTCGTTATATATTCACCTTAAAGCAACGATGGACGGTGTGCAGCAAAACTGCGTAAGGGTTTCGGGTGAACTATTCAGTTCATTCGAATCTCGTCGGGGACTGTGACAAGGTGACGGACTCTCATGCCTACTCTTCAACATCGCTCTGGAAGGTGTGATGCGACGAGACGAGCCGGGCTCAACAGCCGTGGAACGATTTTCACAAAATCTGGTCAATTTGTGTGCTTTGCGGACGACATGGACATTATCGCTAGAACATTTGGAACGGTGGCAGAGCTGTACACCCGCCTGAAACGCGAAGCAGCAAAGGTCGGACTGGTGGTGAATGCCTTAAAAAACAAAGTACATGCTGGTAGGCGGAACCAAACATGACTGGATTCGTCTGGGTAATAATGTTACGATAGACGGGAATACCTTCGAGGTGGTAGAGGAATTCGTCTACCTCGGATCCTTACTGACGGTTGACAACGACGTGAGCGCACCAGATGCACCATGTACAAAACGCTAATAAGACCGGTGGTCCTCTACGGGCACGAGAAATGGACCATGCTCGAGGAGGACCTGAAAGCGGTTTTTGGGTTTCTGATACAGTAGGTTGTTGGCCTGAAGTCCCCTATCCTAAGTTGAGTTGGTGAGTAACTAATCGTCAAACTGTGTCGTTCACTCCATTTACAAAATAAAGTTTTTTTTTTTAATATAGCGCATTCTAAATTTTCATGGTAGGGTATGTGTGCCATCAGTAATCTCACGCTCCCATATTCATCCTATTTGAGAACAAGCGATTTCAGCATCGATTGATTCCGTTCTTTTTGTTTCATGTGTGCTCACTTCTAACAAAAAATACAAAAATAAGAAACAACGCTTGAATCCTTTGTTTTTCGTAGGATGAAATGGAAGCCACATGCGTGATCAGAATCGCGCTACAATATTCGTTGGTCAGTCGGTTTTCTCGGTAGAGCCATGCAAGCGATAGTGTGGAATGCGGAATCAGATTAGCTTGAGAATTTTCGAATGGCTGACAATTTTCAGGTAAGAGTGATGGGGGTGCGAGTGAAAAATCCGGGATCAGAATCGCGCTACAATATTCGTTGGTCAGTCGGTTTTCTCGGTAGGGCGATGGAAGTGCGAGTGAAAAATCCGGGTTCAGAATCGCGCTACAATAATCGTAGATCAGTCGGTTTCCACGGTAGGGCGATGGAAACGCGAGCACGAAATCCGGGATCAGTGGTCATCGTGATCAAATAAATCATAATCGTGATAAAGACCGCGACGTGTATTTCCATATAACTAGTGGATCATATCACCTAACAGAGGTGGCTCCTAGATCCACACCTTACCCTACCCTACTAACCACCATTCCTTCCCGTGACAACTGTGGGGATGCTGTGGATTCCACGGTTTCTAGTAGCAACGGTTGTCGAACTAACATTCCTTCCCTTTCCTGATGACCGTAAGGACGTGGCCACCGCCGTTATTGACTTTAAATAGCTGAACTCTCGAATTGTGCACATTGAGAATGGTTAGCTAGTCCCAAGCTTTCACATTCATTGGCTCTCTGTGCAACTTCGATTGTTCTGGTCAATCACGGAGTAGCAACTACGATGTGTACGGTTATCTTTGCTTTGCTTTGCTTTGCTTTGCTTTGCTTTGGATGAAATGGAAGCCACATGCGTAATGAGGAAACTAATACCCTATTAGCAGTGCTGAAAAATTCATTTAGTCATACCTAAATTCAATCACCTACAGCTCATTTAAGACGCCGAACCTGAGAACATGGTATATGGAAAACTTGTGCGGCTAGACCAGTTTTGCAAGAAAGTCACGAAAAAACCGCTATTTTTGGAATATTCAAGGTAAATGTCACGAACTACCTTCGGAAAATCCCAATGATATCCACGGTGAATATCATTTGGCATTTTTCAAAGGTAGTCCGTGACATTTACCTTAAATATTCGAAAAATAGCGGTTTTTCCGTGACTTTCTTGCAGAACTGGTCTAGCCGCACAAGTTTTTCATATACCGTATCCTCAAATTCAGCTTCTAAAATGAGCCGTAGGTGGTTGAATTTAGATTATGACGAAATGAAATTTTCAGCACTGCCTATTAGTCAGTATTCATATTATTCCGTCACAAGATAAAAATCCTGCAAAGTGGATTACTCTATAGTTATTCAACCAGTTCCTCATATTGTGCGGTGACTACGGAGGATATTTTTACAAATGAAGGAAATTGTTGAATAAAAATACCATTTGCATTCTTTACACGTTGGAATTTTCAACCTATTCAAGGTAAGTAGTTTGGAACAAAATTTATTTACTCTTGTACATGTAGCGTCAATTAATTTGAAGGACTTCCACTATTTTGAAATGAGTTGGAAAATTCACTGGACACGGGAAATCCTATAAAGAATTTATTTCAAGTATTCCAGTAGCTTTTCCTGAAGATACTCTTACCTATATTGACTGCTGAACTATGAAAAAAGTGCGAATTTTATCAGATCTCAAATATTTCAGCACCAAAAACCATGGCCTGTCCATTTTCGCGTCATCCCCCTTCGGAAATGCTCCACCGGCAGCATTCGATTGCCGAGGGAGCCGGATGGAACCTCGACGAGGATTTGAGTGAAATTCCGGACGACGCACTGACCCTGACCCATCTCAATGCGGCCATCCAGCTGCTAACGGCACCTTCGGTAGGCATCCAAGTGCGAGCCCAAAAAGAGCATCGGAATGTCCTTTCCAGTAACATTGTGGCCGCCATTTTTTCCCCAATTTTTCCTGCACACTGCTAATCGATGGAGTTGGCTTTTTTTTTTTCTTTTGACTTTCCCCCCTCGGTGCTTCCGTCCGGATTCGTGCTTACTTCGGCTGCTGTCAAGAATGAGGACGTGTACGAGGCGCTCATGTCGCTGATTGACAAGCACCGCAACAGGTGGCCCGCTCTGGAGAAATTGTAAGTGTGTAGTGGTGCTCGGAAAAACGGGGGTTGTTTATGTTTTGAACTCGGTGGGTGGTTTTTCATGGAGGTTGGGGCATGTTAGTAAACAGAAACATGTTTTCCTTTTTCGTGTATTTGTAGGAGAACAGACCGCAATGCGCTGCACATTTACCCTCATTATGATTATCTGGCGGACGTCCAGGACAATTTGAATCGAATCGATGGTAAGCTATTTTAGTTATAATATTAGGGTGAATCCTTATGATATGTTGTGATACATAGCAAATAAAAGTGTTTTCATCAAAAACGAACATCATTCACTACTGGGATGATAAATGATACCCCAAATCAACAAAATAAAAAATAACCGATTAAAACCTGTATCCGCAATAATTGGGACTCTGCAAAGAACACAGCGCAACATTTTTTTGTCTCAAGAGCAAACTTATGTGTCTCTGACAGATTTTGGGCCGCTGAATCCGAATCTGGGCTCAGATTTGCTCCAATACGTTACAATTTTGAGCTATACCTCAATTTATAGGCCAAAATATGCGATTTTGGGCTTTTTTGAGTGCAAGCCATTAAGCATGGAAGTATAATGGAAGTATATTTTTTAAGTATTCAAAGGATAAATTGGTAAACTAACATCTAAATTAATGACTCATGCAAAATATTTCGTGTTACCAAGTCAAATTTGGTAGATTTAAGCCTAGATTTAAGCATTTTATGTCAGTATGTAAACTTGCATGCAACTTTTGGAGAGTGGCTTGTATGGGAAATATCGTACCTAACATAAATCGCTTAAAACTATCAAATTCGATTTGGTAAAACGAAACTTTTTGCATGAGTCGGTCATTTAGATGTTAATTGACCAAGTTATCCTTTGATTGATTAAAACAAATATTTCCATGCTTAAAAGCTTGCAGTCAAAAAAGCCCAAAATCGCATATTTTGTCCTATAAATTGAGGTATAGCTTAAAATTGTGACGTTTTTTTTTGTTTTTATTCTTGTGTATTTTAACTAGTTGCTAATTCTACAAAATTGTGACGTGCTGGAGCAAATCTGAGCCCGGATTCGGATTCAGCGGCCCAAAATCTGTCAGAGACACATAAGTTTGCTCTTGAGACAGACCAAAAGTTAATTTTTGTTACGCTGTGGAATCGGTAAAATTGGTCAAATCATTGTATTTTTATTATTTGTACCAAATTTCATAAAAATCGATGCATTATTTTTAGCTCATATTCTTGTTTATCGACCGTATTCTATTATTAACTTGATGATTTTGTGGCTATATCGGTCTCTTTCTACTCATAGTATAAGGGAGAAGAGATCAAAGTGGATAATGAAATGATAGATATGATAGAATTCGCTAGGTAGCGATATAGCCACAAAATCATCAAGTTATTATTTTTAGCTGTGAATGAAAAACAAACAGACATGGTTTTAAGCATTTTGTACAATCATGAAAAATTTTCATTCGCATGATAGATGGTTCTTTTATGAAAGTTCTGTGGTGATAGTTATGAAATTTAAGTTATGATACTTATAGAGACACTTTCTTGCAAAATTTCATCAACTTTGATCAGTTGATTTGAAAGTTACTAGTGGGTTAATAGAGGTGAGTTTTAGTGAAAATTTTTCGTGTACATATTACATGTGCGATGTTTGCCTATTCATAACTTTTGAACTTCTCTACCAGTTTTCATGAAATTTTCACAGAAGGTAGTGTTGATTATGTGTATACTATGCCTGCAAAATTTCATGATTATTGATATAGTTCTTTTAATAGTACAATCAAAACAATAAAGAGTGCTGACTAATTGCTGTTTGAGGGGCTAAAATCACGATCAGCTCCAATACATGTTATGACTATAAAATTGTTGATAGTGCATCGATTTTGTTTTTTTTTTAAATTTTGCCTGTGCAACAAATGTAAATTGAAGGTTTGTGTTCAAAATTGCAGCCATGTCCTTTGCCAAATCCAAAAGTTACAGCGCTGACAAGCAAAACAAGGGGCTGTACAAAATTCAATGGCGCACATTCTACTCTTCCATTGCTACAACAAAAAGTACTGCACCGATTCACATGAAATTTTTTAGGTGAAATGAACACATCCTAAGATGTTATTAGGCAAAATTTGAGCAATTTTAATGTAAAAATTGCAGAGTTAAAGCTGTGTTTTTGTGTCCCGATTATTGCGGATACAGGCTTTAAATGTTTTCTATTTTTAAAACAAGTACTGGTCTCTGGGTATGTGTTAAGTACATTGAAACAATATTTTGGAATGCTTAAATTTGTTTAACCCTTTGGAGCAGGATTGTTTCGCCTTCGCTGCCGCAATCTCGCTGGTCTCGAACACGTTTCTTATGCTCTGTTCCATCGCCGGGATTATATTGACCCTTCCGACTCCAAAGAGTTGGAAAGGCATTTTAAAGTTTCAAAATACTTCATCACTCTAAAATACATATACCCAGAGGGCCTGTATTTGATTTAAAAAATAAACGTGTAACGTTTGCTTAACCCTTTCCAAGTTTTTGATTTTGATCTATGTCTAATGATCCAATGTCATTTTTTGTAATCTAAAATCGATTAACACATGTTTTAAAAGGTTATTTTTTTTAAATACTGCACACTCAATCCTGAATTTGCCTATTCAGCACTTTTTTGACGAAGATAGAGCAGCAGAACTATTTCGGTAGCTTCGATTATCGATTTAACTGAGGCTCAGTACACCATCTGTCAAAACCGGGTGCAAAACGTAAACAATGCAGGATAGCTGTATTCAGCTGTTCTATTTTCGTCAAAAATTTACCGAACACGGTATTCCAAATTAAGTGTGTGGTTTTTGATTTTTTTTTATTTCTGAACATCCCTACACTTTTATGTTTTTCCTGGAAGCTTAATTTGGATACCGATTTTTATAGACGAAAACATTTTGAAAATTAATGACTCTTGTTAAAATATTTTTATTTTTATTTTTTTTTTTTCATGGAAAACTTTATTGGTGGGGAATTCCTCATCTAGCCTTTTGGTCCGCCTTAGTGCTCCATGCAATATGGTGGCCAGGTGTTGCTCTAGTTTTTTCAGCTGTATTGTAAAGCACTAGCCGTAGTCGTGGCGACCGGTTATTGCTGGCAGATACAGTTATTATTATCTGTCGACCAAGTTGTGCCTTAAAGCAAGCTTCTGGTGAACAATCTTGGCAACTTCGTTATGACGATCGAGGTAGGCAGATCCAGCTAACACTGAACAGCCTGCAACGTCATGCTCGATCGTTTCTCCTACTGAATTGCACTTCCTGCAGCGGTGCTCCACGTGCTCGTGCAATATGTACCGCGGATAGTTCTTCGTCGCAATTACCCGGTCCTGGATGGCTACCATGAAACCTTCTGTTTCCGAGAAGAGGTCACCCCGCACCAGCCACGCTTTCGGCGCCGCCTTATCAATGTGCTCGAGCTCCAGTTGATGGGGGTGCATCCCATGCAACTCCTTCTGCTTCCACGCTACGATCATCTCGTTAACGGTCTTGATGTCGCAGTTCAGCTGGTAATCCTCCTGCGCCAGATGCAGGGCGCTGTAACCGTGGTCAGCTTCACATACTGTGCGATCATTTCATGACGGTTCTGGCTTTCTATGAAATATGCCCGCAACTGCTGGATCTGGGAGACACATAGTGCCTGGATACTGGTGACGCCTCTTCCTCCTACTGCGCGTGGCAGGGTGACTCTCTCAATGGACGACTTTGGATGGCGCATGCGGTGCTTGGTGAACGCCACTCGTACTGCTCGTTCTAACGCCTCGAGGTCAATCTTGGTCCACTTTACCACCCCAAAGCTGTAGGTCAACAGGGGAACAGCAAACATGTTGATCGCCTTCACCTTGTTGCCGGCTGATAGAAAGCTCCTCAGAACACAGTTGACACGATGCAAGAACTTGTACTGCAGTTCCTTCTTGATCGCTGTGTGGCGAATACCCCTCAGTTGCAGGAAGCCGAGGTATTTGTACGCTTCGCCTTCAACCATATTCCGAATCTCCTCCTGTTCGTTGACGCGGAAACAGCTGACATCCACTACTTGACCCCGGTGAAGATGGACTGACCGACATTTGTCAATTCCAAACTCCATCCGGATGTCGTTGCTGAACACCGTCACAAGCTGCAACAGTTGATGCAGCCTCTGTATTGATTCCGCAAACAGCTTCAGGTCACCCATAAAGAAGGTGTGGGTTATTCTTGTACTCCTTCCCCCACTTTTCAGTTGGTAGCCATAGTTGCATTGGTTGAGTGCTCTGCTGAGGGGGTTCATCGCAAGGCAGAACCAAAGCGGACAAAAGGTATCGCCTTGAAATATCCCCCTCCTGATGCTGAGAGTTCTGGACCGCAACACAGCTGTTCCGTCGGTAATTTGTAGGGACGTGCTCCACATCCCCATAAAGACTGCCCCAGAAAGTATGGACGCACCTAGTCTTCAGTTGACTGGGCCTGATCGATGGTTCTAATTTCGGGCTTCGTTTTGGCTGTTTCTGCTTACAATAGAATCGAACAATCAAACGTTCTTTGCCACGATGAACATTGGAATTCGAAATGGTAACTTTTTTGGTCATACCCCACTCTGTGTCAGTTAGAAGATTTTTTTTTCGTGTGCTCAAATACCTTCATTATTTGTTTTTCCAAACTAGGGTTGGCAGGATCTTTAATTTTAATCCAATTTTTGCCTATGCTTAAACGTGTTATCCCTACAGTGTTTGCTGATTGCTGCTTGCACGGTTTTCTTACTCACTGCCACCATAGTTTGCCCATTTCCTTAGTGATCTTTCAAGCTCTGTTCATCGTTTGTGAACATTTTTGCGAAGATGTTCCGCTGAAAGTTCATGTATTTTGAAACAAACTGTCGGAATCGCAAAAACTGCTATACAAATGCTGAGAAAATAGGTTGACCAACAGGATATAGCTTTTAAAAAGAACTAGTCATCAATAGTTTTGAAATGCCAGTATTTTCTTTATGCGTCCATACTTTCTGGACCGGTCTTTATCGTGTTGCATCAGCCTGATGACGTTCTCGCCTACCTTGTACAACTGCAGTACCTTAAGTAGGTACGAGTATAGGGCACTGCATTGTTTTGATTTTGTATGGGATTTTGACGTTTCTTGGCCTTGTTGTTTACAAATTTTCTGTAAGAGTGAAAGAGAAGGAGAGAATTTCATGCAGTCCCCTATGGTACTGAGTCGTACGCCTTCTTGTAGTCGATGTACGCCATGCTCAGGTTCCTCTGCTTTTCGGTGGCTTGACCCACAACGACTGCGTCTATGATGACCTGGTTGCAGCCTTGAGTGTTTTTGAAACAGCCTTTTTGTTCCTCGGTCATCACGTTGTTGGCATCGAAGTAGGCTTGTATCCTCCTCGCTATTACCGACGACAGCACTTTGTGCAGACTTGAAAGGCACGTTATTGGTCTGTACTTTGCTGGGTCAGCTGTGTTTTGGTCCTTCGTCAGAAGATAAGTGATTCCCCTGGTAATGAACTCTGGTAGCTGCGTGGGGTCTTCTAGCACCATGTTGAACCATTCCGCCATCCGCCCGTGAATCGTCGTGAGTTTTTTTTTTATACCAAAAATTGTGCACGAAATCGGGTCTTGGTGCAGCCCCTGGTATACCGGGTAGCCTCGAGTATATCCTGGGCGGTTACTACGACCGCGGTCATGTCTCCAACTTCAGTACACTGTCGCTCTTCTTCTGCTAACTACATCCCGTCGTCGCTGTGCTGGACAGGGCTCTCCCATAGATTGGCCCAGAACTGTGTGACGTCGCCAATCTCCGGAAGGCCCTGTTCATAATCAGGCTTTTCGTTTCGGATGCAGTTGTAGAACTCCCTTTTGTTTATATACTGATCGGTACTGTTAATGTTGAACATCCGGTTTTGTCCTTTCCGCTTCGAACATTCTCCATAACGCCACAATCGTTTTGCAAGAGCACTCAACCGCTGTACATGGGTGTTGAGGATCTCCATAATGTTGACTTCTGTGAGATCTCGGAGTTCTGCGGGCTTCACAATTTCAGCAGCATAACGAAATAGCCTCGTTGATCGATTCCCCTGCTTGTACTGTGTTAATCGACCAATCTTGGTCCGCAATGTAGCGATCCGGTTCTTCAAACGTCGCATCCACGCGGGCTTTTGTGTGCGAAAAACCACCTGGCGACCCGTCGGCATATAGACCAATCAGTCTACTGAACACCGCCGGGAAACTGTTGGAACGAATCATTCTGGCGAGGCTGACGGCCTATACCGAAAAACCAGATGACCCTGGGCTCCCTGATAACCAGTTTGGCTTCCGGAAGGCTCGATGGATGGGTGACGCTATTAAGGCTGTAACCGAAATGGTCGAGATAGCGCTTCAAAATAAGCGAACGAGAATCCGCTACTGCGCGGTCGTTACGATGGACGAGAAGAATGCGTTCAACGGCGTCAGCCATCGCCACCATCAAGTGTGCCATACACGACCTAGGAGTCCCGGTTAGTCTAAGAGTGCTAATCTATGACACCGAAGAAGGTGAATATAGCTACAACATCACCTCAGGACCCGGTACTATGGAACGCGACAAATGATGGCGTATTGAGGCTCATACATACTTCCAATGAGCGTGGAGAAGGTCGGCTTTGCCGATGATATTACCCTCGTGGTATACGGCGAGTCAATAGAGGAAGTGGAGCTGACAGCAACGCACGCAATTGGCATAGTGGAGGATTGGATGAGATCGAGACACGTGGGCGGTATCTACACAGATTCGACATGCAGGCTCTCCCGCTGCGGGATGCGGGAATGCGCAGACTGCGATGAGACCGTGGAATATGTGCTCTTCTAATGCCCACGCTTTGTAAAGCAAAGGTAGAGTATGCAGGAGATATGCGGTAGATATGTCACTCCAGACAACATTGTTGAAAGGATGTGTACGGGATGGAATTCCGTTACTTCCACGGTCTCCCAAATCGTACAAGAACAACAGAGAAAATGGCGGGCCGATCTTCCAGGAGCTTGAGTCCAACGGGTAGTCTAGTTCTAGCCTGGATCCAAGCATCCAGGGGAGAGAGGACAACTTAACCCTTCAGGACGCGCGTTGTTGTAAAAAGTACAACACTACCAAAAAACCTCCCTCGTCATATACAGCGCGAGCGTGGTGCAATTTCGGTTGCTTGATGGCGCACGTCCTGAAAGGTTAAACGGTAGCTGGTGGAACGCTTACCAATAGAGTAACGGGCGCATCGCGAAGGTAAGGAAGAGAGAGAATGAGTTTTTAGTGGATCAATCTCCATATAACCCAAGCACCCACATCTTGGGTTTCTGATCAGCACATTTTCTCATTCTATAGATAAGGGGGTCTCAGGGGCGTTTCTTGGGGTCCCAGGGGGTTTCAGTAGGGGGTATCGGAGTGCACATGGAAGACGGGAATTGGAGAAGGCGAATGAACCACGAACTGCATCAGCTGCTGAAAGAGCCAACCATCGTTCACACCGTGAAAATCGGGAGGCTACGGTGCATGGGTCATCAGGATGTCGGATAGCAACCCGACTAAAATGATTCTCGAAAGTCATCCTACAAGTCAGGTACAAGAAGACGTGGTAAGCAGCGAGCTAGGTGGGTCGTACCCTTCGCAGAGTACGAAACTGGGAGACATACACTCATGGACCGAGTAGAATGAAGACGGCTACTAAGTACAGCAGAGCTCACTCAGGCCTTAGCCTAGCCGGTAAGGTAAGGGGGTATCAGGTGTGTTTTATTGGGTCCCATAGGGCTTCAGGGGGAATCTCATGTGGTCTCTGGTGGTCTTTGGGCGCTTCAGGGTGTCTCAGGGGCATTTTAGGAAGTCTCAGGAGGGTGCCAAAAGGTCTTAGGAGTGTTTGAGGGGTCTCTGTGGTGCTTCAGGAGGGCTAAAGGGGTTCCAGAGGGTCTCAAAGACGTTTCACGGAGCCTCAAATGTATCATTGTAATAACAGCATCGAACCCTCATATATTCATTGCCGTATACACCGGCGAAGAAAAAGATTTAGAGAGCCACACTCAACTGAACCATCGTTCTTCACTTTTCACACACACGTAACTGAACCATCAGGCATAATTTTCATTGCTCTTGTTTTCCCTTGCTTCAGAAGCATGTGGGCTAATGAGGCATATAGCTACCGCTCTGGATTGATAAGTGCCGGTCAAAAAGGGACAAATTTTGCTTCGTACGGGAAAAAACGCTTCACTTTTCAGACACTGGTCCCAGGGGTGTCTCATGGGGTCCCAGGGGGATTTAAAGGTGCTTCAGGTACGATCCTGGAGCTCCATGCATCTCTAAACCTCCGGAAATTATTTAAGCATTTGTAATAATTTAAAATTACATCGAAATTAATCAAAACAAACTGATATCAAAATGTAATATCAATTTGTTATGCATTCGATTTGCTAGTATTTTGCTGTCGGAGTTTACTTGTGACCATTATCTCTTCCACAGAATCATCGGCCAGCGAAATCCTGGTTCTGTTGGGCAACGAGCTCATCCACACGGCTTGTGTCGGCATCATCGAACGGGCATTCAAGTGTTTGGGATCCAATCTGCAGGAGTTTCTCGGATCTCTGGACGGCGTATACGATGTCCTCAAACTGCAGGAAGAGGACATCTCCGACACCGGGTTCGTTTGTGCCGGAGAAGGTGAGCTGATCTTTACATCGGAACGACCGGTTTTGGCATGGTTGCTTCTTGGATGTCTACAAGCGTTGAGCCGACTGCTGTTCCACTACGAACCGCCAATTGAGATGGAACCGTTGGATGGAGACGTACCGCGTTATCGTTACCTGTTCAAGTTGGATGATTTCGAGGAACAGGTCGTTCCAATCGTGGCTGACAATCGGGTCCATGGAACGTTGCGGGAGAGCGTGTCATCCGACACGAAAGATCTCAAAATGGACAATGATTTCTTCTGCAAGGCGTTTCCTTGGCATTTTATAATGGATGAGAATTTAAACTTGGTACAGGTTGGGCAAGGCTTCAGCCGGTTGTTCAAAAACTACATGGCGACAAGTGGTCTGTCGGCGTGCACGTATTTCCGCTTCAAACGACCCCGTGGGCTGTCGTTGAGATTCAGAGAGATAGTCCGCCGTACGAATACACCCTTCATGATCTCGCTGCGTGCCCCTCCAGGTCGTCCCGACTTCTTCGCCAAAGGTTTGGAGATCAAAGGACAGATGGTGTTCTGCCCGGAGTCCAACTCGCTTCTATTTGTTGGGTCTCCTTTCTTGGACGGGTTGGAGGGCCTGACCTGCAATGGACTCTTCATATCTGATATTCCACTGCATGATGCCACCAGAGAGGTGATTTTGGTTGGAGAACAGGCTCGAGCTCAAGATGGGCTCCGTCGTCGTATGGATAAGCTTAAAAGTTCCATCGAGGAAGCGAACGCGGCGGTTACCAAGGAACGTAAGAAGAATGTGAACTTGCTGCAGTTGATGTTCCCGGAAGATATCGCGGAGAAGCTTTGGCTTGGAGCACAGATCGATGCTAAGACGTACTCGGACGTAACAATGCTGTTCAGTGACATTGTTGGATTCACTAGTATCTGCTCTAGGGCAACTCCGTTTATGGTAATCAACATGCTGGAGTGCTTGTACAAGCACTTTGATGAGCTTTGCGGATTCTTCGACGTTTACAAAGTGGAAACAATTGGGGATGCGTATTGCGTTGCAAGTGGTTTACACCGGGCCAGTATCTACGATGCACACAAGGTGGCATGGATGGCTTTGAGGATGATCGAGACTTGTTCCTTGTACAATACACACGATGGCCAACATATTAGAGTGAGTCACGGGTCTCCATTCTTCCAATACATTTTACAAACATTCTCAATTTCAGATGCGTATCGGCATTCATACCGGGACGGTTCTGACCGGAGTTGTCGGTCGGAAGATGCCTCGTTACTGCCTGTTTGGACACAACGTTACCATTGCCAACAAGTTCGAATCGGGAAGTGAAGCATGCAAGATCAATTGCAGCCCTACGACCAAGGAGTGGCTCATCAAGCACCCGGGATACAACTTCCAGTTGCAGCCGAGAGATGCTTCTTGCATGCCGAAAGAGTTTGCGGAGGCCAAGGGATTGCCTTGCTACTTCCTCGAGGGGTACAAGCATCCGACGGTAAACGACGATGCAACCATTCAGGAGCACATTGAGGCGGCTATGAAGCAAACGCTGCTGGATGGCAGTGAGACCATAATTGTTGAAGAGAGTAAATAAACCACTAAGGGAACCAATCAGTGTTAAGTGTGTGACTATCGATTGAATACTGGTCTGTGTAGCACCAAGTTGTCAAAATGTTGTAGCAAATTTAGACTGTCTTTATGTGTCAAATCTTACTAGTATATTTCTACTTAAAATGATGTTATAATATCGGATGTAACGCTTAGGAAATTGAACAATACAATAAATGTTATTTTCTCGATATGTCGTTGATGAACCAATTTATCAAAGTAAGAACGAAGTAATAATATCTGACTAACTGGACTGTATCACTCCCATCTTAGCAAAGTTTGAAATACGGTATCGCTTCAGTAATATTTGTGGGTTGCCGAATGGTCATAAGGCCGAAAGTCATTAGGCAGAAATGTCGTTGGGTCAACTAATCACTGTACTTCTGTTCTTGTTTCTGTTTTCTGATTTAAAAATGATGTATTTCCTCTTGTATACATAGATTGTTCTTTATATTTTCATAGCTTTCGTAGTGTATGGCATATACAGGTAATTCTACCATTTTTCCTTACTCTTTGGAGTAAAATTTTCTGATATGTTGTTTTCCTTTTTTAAAGACTGTTCTTTATAGTCTCATCGCTGAATAGATTTTGGTGTAGGTAGTTGAAATATTTTAATTTAATTGATATATATGTTTCATAGAAGTTTCAGAAGGGTTTTGGAGAGATTTTTGGGAGTTCCAGGTAGCTCCCAAGAAAGGTTTTAAGTATGTTTTAAAGACGTATCAAGGCTTTAGGGAAATTTAGGGGGTTTCTTAGAAATTTCCGTTGGATTGAGGGGAAGTGTAGGGAGCTGGATTGGGCTCATATAGCTACAGATGTAAAGGCATGAGTATTTAGCATGACCATTGACCATGCTACACTTGTCACAAAAGATTCACGGCAGCGCAGGTTTTTGTTGCGCCGAAGTCACTGTGACTTATTTCTAGCAAGTAAGTATTTATTTGTCAGAAGTAGGTCACAGTGACTCCTGCGCAACAAAAACCTGCGCTGCCGTGACTCTTCTGTGACAAATGTGTTACTTGGGAGGCTAACGGGTTTGATTTCTGGTTGGTCCAGGAACTTTTCGCAAAGGAAAATTCCTTGAATTCTTTGGGTATAGTATCTTCGTGCCTACCACACGATATACACAGTTCTCAGTTAATTAAGCTGGCAAGGATGTTTCAGGAGGTTTTCAGAGGAGTTCAAGGTGTTTCAAGTTCCAAGGTGTTTTAATGGGATTTTATCAGGCTTTCCAGGAAGTTTTATGGGGGTTTCAGATGAGTTTCAAGGCACTTTGGGAACTTCGGGTGATTCTAGGGAAATTCCTGGAGGATTTGGAAGGTGTCTATGGCGATTGCAGGATGTTTTCTAGGCCTTTATAATGGTTTTTTTTTTCAGAAGAGGTTACAGGCATTACTAAAGGCATTTCACACCGTCTTCGCCGTCTTTAAGTTATGTTCAGTCTCTACAGGCAAGAGGATGTATAAACTGAACATTACTTACAACGGACAGCACATACGACACCCAAGAGTCGAACCCACACTCCGTGGCTTACAATACGCCCAAACGGCTGGTGCCGCCAACCGCACGGCCACAAAGCCCACCAGCGATTTAGGGGATTTCAGGTGGTTTCAGGGGCCTGGAGATTATTTATTTATTTATTTATTTATTTATTTATTTGTTATAATCCATCTGACTACAAAGTCTTAATGAATAAAAATCCTAACATTAACACAAGAACAAATTAAAAAACAGACGATCGACTTATCTTATTTTTGAAACGCCCTAATGTCTCTCCAAAGTCAAAAAAGCTCTCTACCAACGTAAACGTTCAAACCATTGATGTCATCGGTTCATTATAACCGTACGTAGTTTGGTGGAACCTGCACTGTAGTAATGACCAATTCCGTAGAGATCGTTGTGGAGCACGAATGTCCAGCATTGACAGCAAACGAGATGAATCAATGCCATTCATCAGCAGTTTAGCTACAAACATCGCTTGTTGTATTTTCCGCCTTTTCGCAAGGGTGTCCATGCTAAGCAGTCTGCATCTAGCTGGATATGCTGGAAGGTTAAGTGGATCACGCCAAGGTAAATGTCGAAGAGCCAATCGGATGAATCTTCGCTGAACTCGTTCAATCCTCAAAGTCCAAGTAACATCATTTGGCGTCCAAACAACAGATGCGGTTTCGAGAATCGGTCGTACCAGCGCACAGTACAATGACTTCAAGCAGTGAGGATCAGTGAAGTCCTTGGCGATTTTAGCAATGAAGCCCAACTGACGATTAGCCTTAGCTATTATCGATGAATAGTGCTTGTTGAACGTCAATTTGGGATCCAGGGTCACTCCTAAATCCGTCACTTCTTCCACCCGTTGAAGAGTGGTTCCATTGATATGGTAATCAAACCGAAACGGATGTTTCAAACGATGGAATGACATAACGGAGCATTTCGGAATGGTAACAGTTAATTTATTCAGGTGGCACCACTCAACGAACTGATCGAGAAAATTTCGCAAACGATGACAGTCTTATTTATTTATTTATTTATTTAATTGTTACAATGTCAACAGGTTAAAACACCCCAATGACAAATCTTAATAAACTACAAAAAAAAGAACAATCATTTTACATTAAACAGATAGTGCACGCAAAAAATTGTCTCGTATCTTAGCTCTACTTAAATGGAAATCAAAACTAGAAAAACAAATAACAAATACCCGACACATACTCCTAACAGGTTCGTTCATCCCATAGTTTGTCGAAGATCTAATAATGCGCAGAAAACCACTAGAACGAAGAGCGCGCCTTCTGATGTCCACGTTCAGTTGATTCAGCAGCTCCGGACAATCAATGTTCGATGTAAGTAGATCACTTACAAAACAGGCCTTCGCAGCATCTCGGCGAACACTCAAAAGGTCAAGATGGATGAGCTTGCAGCGATCCACGTAACTCGGAAGATTGACGGGGTCGTTCCACTGGAGCTTACGTAGAGCATACCGAATAAATTTTCGCTGGACACTTTCTATTCTCCGTATTCCATTCTGGTAAAACGGGGCCCAAACTACAGCTGAGTACTCCAAGGTCGAACGTACTAAGGCGCAGTACAATGCTTTCAGACAGTAGATATCTCGAAAATTTTTGCCAAATCGAAAAATGAATCCCAATTGCGATGATGCCTTCGATATTATATACGATACTTGTTCCTTGTATGCCAATTTAGAATCTAGGATAACTCCTAGATCCTTAACTGAGTTTTCGCGCTGAACTGAGGCGCCGGCCGAGACATAATCGTGAATATATATTGATCGTTTCCGACCGAAGGAGATGACAGAGCATTTCGAAGGGTTTAGAACCATTCGATTGCGGTCACACCACGCTGCAAATACTTCCAATTGCTGTTGCAGATGTTCAGCATCTTTAGGCTTAGTGATAACGTAAAACAGTTTGAGGTCGTCTGCGAAAGACTTTTTCTCGCATTTTAAAATGAAGTTCAAGTCGTTCATGTATAGCAAGAAGAGAAATGGCCCAAGGTGACTACCTTGCGGTACTCCGGAGGTTACACGAAACAATGACGAAAGGTGGTCTCCAATCCTCACTTGCATAGACCGTCCGGTTAGGTAAGAGCGTAGCCAAACAAGAAGATTACCGCAAATTCCCAATCGGTCAAGCTAAAGCAATTTCGTGGTCCATTTTGTCGAAGGCCGCAGACAGATCCGTGGAAATGGCATCAACCTGGAGGCCCTTTTCCATATGACGGGTTATGAATGAAGTGTATGAAACGAGATTCGTACTTGTTGAACGCTTTGGAACAAATCCGTGTTGATCAGGCGAAACGTAGTGCGAACATTTCTGTGATAGGAACTCTAGGATAATCAATAGACCGATGCAAATTTTGAAGTTCTTGCTCCCCTATGCTTAATCGATGCCTTTTGGGGTCCTTATAATGCCCTAAAAAATTGAACTAATTTGGTTTGAATTTGAATGAGCACACGCCATTTGAATTTTGTATGAAAATTAGTATGGGAAATGTAAATCTTGCTTTTCGGCCCTAATATTGTTTTGTAATAATACCTAAAAAATAAGACTCCCACGGATTCCCATTGCCCAAATTGGACACTATCAAACTTCCGAAGACATCATACCCGTAAAACCTATAGAAAAAATGTTATTCAATTTAATTCAAACTGAATACTTTTAAAATGATGCTTAATTTTAATTTCTGGTAACACTGCTAGAGGAAAATTATTCCTAGCAGGCTTATCGGAAAAGCTTGTTTTGAATTATGTCAACATGACAAGTGCAATGGAAATCTACAGTTCAAAAGACGATCCCTAGTGTTTGTTTTTGGGTTGGCGAAAAAGACCGTATTTCTATAGTACAATTATTAGGAGGGAGGAGTGCCCCTTTAGCCGTCCTACTGATACCATGAGGGAGCCGACGTATTTTTTTTATTGCCTGTAATCCCGGCAAGATACCCACAAAACTGAAATACTCGTTTTTGTAAAAATTTTGAACTAATTTCAGCAAACTTGAACTAATTCGAACAATAAACTGACCCTATACAGCACTAATTGAAAATGATTTTCTGGCTTGAATATCCTCATAACAATAATAGATAATGGATTTTATTTAAAGGTTGCTCGCTCAAGTTTTTTTTATTCGTTTGGTCTTGGAGCATTCGTACGCAGAAAAGGTGACAAGGAAGTTTTTTTTTTCCAAATTTGGCGAAAGGCAGAGGGGCGCCCAGTATATCGAACACCGGTAGTGGAAAGGGTTTGACTCCCAAAATAACTAGGTACCTTGAGCATGGGTTTGTTTCTCATCATCAGCATCAGTTAAACCTCGCTTAGCAACTTATGCGAAAGATTATTAATATTTTTACTTATAAAAAATTAAATAAAACTAAATGATGAGTTTAACCATTTATTTACTATTCTATTTGTTCAATGAACGATGATATTCCACAACTTGTAGCAAAAACTGTTCTTGATCAGGATCTTTGGTTAATTTTCCATTGAAGTCGCTAGCCAATTTAACTGCCCTTTCAGCAATATCATTGACTACCTGCAACGCTTGAACCCGGTTCTGTGCAACAATGTACTCCTTCATTTGCGGCCATTCTTCGGGGTCCTTGGTCAAAAAATCTTTGTCAATATTCAATATTTCGAAAAAATCATAGGACTGCGCAGTAATGAAATCACTTAAACAGGAATTTTTGTGTATTTCGGTTGGCTTGCATGGTGGTTTGTACTGGTTCTGCTCATCTACGGTTTGGATTTTTGATTTGGTTAGTGCCTTGACCATTTCTCGCTTTTCTTCTGTTTCCACTTTGTTGTCAAAAAAAGAAAGAGCGATAGTTGAGCCGCTGAAATACCAGAGATGGTTGGAAAATGCCCGTATGGCGATTTGCGAGTACTTCTTTTCTTGAAAATCGAAGGCTGCTTTAACAAACTCCAAATCTACTCTGGGAGCAGCAGCAGCAAGTGTTAATCGGAACCAAAACTTCACGTAGCACTGCGCAATGAATACACAAATCGTTTTATAATGGTTCATTAGGGTAGTACCGATTTCCTTTAATTGTCCGCCAAGCATCCAAATCTTCAATGTATAAATTGCGCGTGCCATCCATCTTGCCCGGCTTATTGCCCCAGCCTTACGAAACCGAGGCCCTTGAGGAGGATTCGCACCAAGAAACATCACAACGAGCTCCAAAAGTTCTTTATAGTCTCCTCGTGGTTGCCTGATTTGCAGTTGCTCTAGACAAAAGGCAATAACTGAATCTTTCCACGGCATTACTTGACGGCGCAAAGCGGAATAGGTCATTGCGGTTCGGTACTTCTTCACATCGATTATGCCATCATTCAATTTCGATTGGAATGATCTGAACTCGTCAAATGTGCCGGATCTTGACTCATCTCCCACTACTTCGAAGACATGCTTAAGTACTACTTCCGCTACGTGGTGATGGCATGCCAGCGGTAGCATCTTCTTCCCAATCATTCTCGGTAGTTGATTGATGACGCCCATGCGCTGTCCTGAATTGACTGCCGTTGTATCAAAGCACATGGCCGATATTCGATCCGTAATTCCCCAGTCTTCCAACGTTTCCTTGATTGAATTGGCCTCAATACTAGCGGTACCTTTGGGCAGCGCTGGAACAGCCAAAATCTTAGATATGTTTTCGCCTGTCACTAAGATTGGAAGACGATCCACCTTCTTCCCGTTTTGGTCAGGGAGTAATTTCCCATCCCAGTGGACCGTTAGCGGAATTTCAGGGTCGAAACGTGCTCGAATCTGGTGAAAGTTTCGATATTAGCACAAATTTGAGTAAAAGAAATAAAAAATACCTCGTCCGACAGCATTTCACGGTTTTTCATTCGGTGTCTGCGTATGGAACTGTAATTTGTATTGTATTGTTTCGAAGCGTCTAAATGATTATCCTTTAATAGAGCGTCAAGTATGATTTCGGCTTTCCGATCTGTAACTCCTACTCTATCCAGGGCGGCTGTTACATTTGTGGTTAGTAAATTTGATCGTACAGGAACCGGATTTGATTTTTCATTATCATTAGATTCCACCGTATGTTCGTCGTTAATGCATTCGTCAGGAGAGGCCTTGAATGGATCACAAATTAAAAATTAGTTAAAAGCTATTAATACTACACTATAGCATACCGTTCCATCATCCTTGAAAACTGTCAATGTACAATTAAATGGCTTTTCCATAGCATGAATAAATTTCGACTGTCGTTTGGCTTCAGTTTTTCGTTTTCTGTTGGAATTGATATCTAGAACAGATATATTTTTTTTAATATTCAACTTAATGGCCAACCCTCTACCAAATACTACCTCGCCAGTATCCGTGAAGCTTTTTGATTTCCACTTTTATGTGATCAATCCGTTTTTTATTATCAAAATTAAGGCTCATGACTTTTTCCGCCGTTCTTTTTATGCTCTCGTTTATTGAACATTTATCAACTTTAAAGAAATAAAAAAAACACCTGCAAAACTTCCTTTCTAGTTGGGATTCGGGAAGACAAAAAGTCAATTTTCACCGGTCCAACCAGAAAAACTTGTAAACGGGATCGAAGGGGTTTTGGACTATCGATTTCCATAGCGCTTTCCATCTTGTCACAATTCAAAACAAGCTTTTCCGCTAAGCCTGCTTGGAATAATTTTCCTCCAGCAGTGTTACCAGAAATTAAAATTACTCATCCTTTTCAAAGTATTCAGTTTGAATTAAATTGAATAACAATTTTTCCATAGGTTTTACGGCTATGATGTCTTCGGAAGTTTGATAGTGTCCAATTTGGGCAATGGGAATCCGTGGGAGTCTTATTTTTTAGGTATTATTACAAAACAATATTAGGGCCGAAAAGCAAGATTTACATTTCCCATATTAATTTTCATACAAAATTCAAATGGCGTGTGCTCATTCAAATTCAAACCAAATTAGTTCAATTTTTTAGGGCATTATAAGGACCCCAAAAGGCATCGATTAAGCATAGGGGAGCAAGAACTTCAAAATTTGCATCGGTCTAATAATCAACTTAAACAGCTTTAAAGTTGCACACAGGGCGGCAATTCCTCGATAGTTTGATATGGTGCGTTTGCAGCCACGCTTGTGTAATGGAAAAACATACAATTCCTTCCAACATGTGGGAAATACCCCAGTTGCCAACGAAAAGTTGAAAATCAGCGCCAAGGGAGATGCAATTGTATGGATACACTGCTTTAGGACCACGGATGGAATGCCGTCAGGACCGAAGCCGGTTGATCGCTTCAGACGCTTCGCAGCTGCGTAAATCATTTCGTCGGTTATCACATGATGCGGGCCGATGGACGGTGGAATGGGCCTGTTGGATGCTGCAGCGATAACATCTTGGTTGCTAGTCGGTTGATTGGAGAAAACGCTGCTAAACTGTTCCCGAAAATGAATGGTAATTTCTTCTGTTGACGAGGCCTCTGAGATTCCGTTGGTCATAGAACATGGCAGTCCGGTTTCCTTACGTTGGTCACCCACATATCGCCAAAAACTTTTTGGATCCGACTTCAAACGACGTTGCAAACGATTTTGATGGAGTCGAAACAATCGCTCATTTAGGCGCTTATATCGTTGATTGGCACGTAGGGTAAGTGTGCCGATCGTTGTGGTAATAAGGTAAATTAATTCAAAAAAATATGATCGTACCATCTAATGAACGGTTTCAAAACGTTAGTCGGTAGTTTTCTATCCAAATTTGCTGGGAAAAATATGAAAACTATCGTTTCTCTCTGTTTTCGATCAATAATCGCATACCACAACAATAGGCACACTGTTCCTATTATGGAGGTAAAATTTAATTTCGGTTCCTAATGTTGCGGTATTCCATTGAAATCATATGGGATACCGCAACATTAGGAACACTACCGCAACAATAGGAACACAGCAGCAGAAATATTAAGGAAAATATTTTTTAAAACTACGTTTTTGGGCAAAACTTAAGCACACAAAAAATGCAATCTTATAAATTAAGCATAATACATCTATTAAAAATGCCTTTTGGTAACATTTCAGTCGAAAAAGTGCTCAAATGCCATTACCGCAACATTAGGTACTACCACAACGAAGGGAACAATTACCCTAGGTATCTAGCCCTCGAAAAAGCAGATTTGTTTTTGCTGAATTTTCTCAGTGCTTTTCGTTTTTCCCTTTTTAGTCGTCTAGTTTAGTAGTTTAGACGAGCGTTTGACCAAACCGGATGAGCTTGTTTCCGATGAAGCTTTTTCGGAACGAACTGGTCCATAGCATACAGTAGAATACAGCCAACGGTAGAAGCAGCTCGGTCAGCATCAGCATCACGAAGTGCGGAGTTCCAATCCACACCCAGAAGAAATGAGTTCATGTTGAAGTAGTCAGCGTTACCAAAGTCGTAGAACAACGTGTTCGCTTCTACATCCTTGAACGTGTTTTGGGCTCGTATTCTCAACGAGGTTTGAAGAGGGGGATGATGCCTGCATATTTTTACCAGAGTAGATGGAGCGCGGATAATCCCGAGTAGAAGTAAAAATCAGAACAATATCATCATTTGATATTCCTCAGTGAAGTACTCAAGATCATTATTAGCTATTGGTTTGTTTGACATAAGAGATAAAAGATCAAAAATAAGATCAAAAATTAGCATGTGGAAGAACATAATAATATCTCATTTTGATGCTATAAGATCAGATTAATATCTGGGGAGATCTGGGCTGTAGCCCATCTAACCAATATCATAAAATGATCTGACAGATGGATTGGAGTAAAAAAAAAGAAAAATGGCCGCAACCAGAATCGAACTTATGACCTTGTGATTTATAAGCAGTGACATTACCACTGCACTACGACTCATATCTGAAAATAGAAGGTAACAAGAGCATCAAGTTCTACGTTTTCCAAGATGTTTGCGAGTCATGGTAGTTGTGTTGGTTTGGTCCCGCTATGTTGTAGATGAGTGTGTGGAAGAACTAATTACACTAGTTTACAAAATAAAACAAAAGTCGTGAACTTCTGTCAACGACCAAAATTTTTTGAGCACAATTTGGCACTGATTTCGAAACCGTGCTTCAAAAAATTTTAAGTAGAGCAGTTTTTGAGTTTTAGCTCAATATCGAGTTTTTCAACTTTTAAAAATATGGAATTTACTAAAATTAAAATATCTTGCGTTTTGTTCTGCCAATTTCAAATCTTTTTTCATAAATTAAAAGCTGAATACAATACCATTCGATCATCTGAATGCAGGTTTTGCGTAATATTGATGAAATTCAAGATATTGGCGAGTTTTAGGGACGATCTCCTTAAATTTTAACTAAATTTCCAAAAATATATGAAGAAATGTATTTTTTTCAATAAGAAAAAAAAATTAAAAATTCTTTCTAAACGTTTATTTGACATATCATATGTAGGCGAGTTACAGTAAAAAAATCAGCTCAATCGGAGCATTGATTACGGAGAATTAGATGTGTGAAGTAAGCGACATTGCTCAAAAATAGAACAAAAATCATATTCAAATCATCAACCTTGTATGGAAAGTCGAAAAATTTTCCGCTCTACTGTAATTTTTTTCCTTCGCGTTTTCGAACTCAGGGCATGATTCTACACCAAAAACGATCATCAGCTTACCGAGTTCAAAAATGTTGTAAACTAGTGTTATGATCTTGAATAGTAGTTTTCAGATCTTACAATTTTCGGATGTTTTAGATGAATGTGTCGAAGAACTGATTTTGATCTTGAGCAGTAATTTTCAGATCTTTCGAATTCTGGATGTTGCAGATGGAAATGTGAAGAGCTAATTTTGATCTTGAGCAGTATTTTTCAGATTTCTTAATGATAAATGTTCTTTTGCAGAATATTAATACAGTTTCCACCCAAAATTTGCAAAGGCGCCATCCACGAATTACGTAACGCTCTAGGGGGAGGGGGGAGTATGGCCAAGCGTTACGGCCCATACAAAAAGTTTCGGATTTTCATACAAAAAAGCGTTACGGAGGGGGGAGGGGGGTCGAAAAATTTCGATTTTAGCGTTACGTAATAAATGGATGCTGCCAAACTGACGTGATGGTATGGAAAGTAAAAACGAATTAAGGCTATTTTGCATATTTTCCTAAACTAAGAGAGCACTTTTCTCTACATGATTTCACATATCATGCTCTATCTCTGAATTGTTAACAAAGCTGGTGATCCAAACTTTAAAAACGACATGCGTAGAAACATGGTTGGTTTATTTTGCGCCTAAAACAGGACGAATTTCCACCAATAGGACGCAATCAGTGAAGTACTAGATTGTAGTAATGAGCTGAATTTTTGTATGGTGAGAAGGTGAATCAAGTATGTACTTCACTGAACGTGCTCTATTGTGAACTGTCGCCCAGAAAAGCTTTGGAAACATTTAGTAGATCGTAGTCGTCACGACTGTCGTCTGTTCGTATACCCCATGCAGAATCGCTACGCAATTTGTTGGTTGAAACTCAAAAAGCTTGTCGTCTGCAGCGGTATGTTTTGTTGAATCTAGAATTAAACGATCCGTTTTTCGAAATAGACGTATTTCGCTTAGCGGGCTGATAAAGTTCCCAAATTGTCCGGTGATTCATTTATTGGATTCGTACCACAAATGCAAGCTCGACATCGAGATCCAGCTCATGTTGTCATCGGACTCAATTGGAAAGCCTCTGCTGGTTTACTCACAGTGAAATAAAATATTTAAGAAATTAAGAAATAATTAAGAAATGTATCAGATTAAATCAGTATATATTTTTAAGCCTTTTTTTAAAGAAAAGCAAATATCGATTATAAGCAGAGTAATAGGCACATACTCTGTTTTTTTTTGTTCAATTGCCGCACCCGCTTATTGAAAATGAAGGCCTCTTCTACTTCCTTTTTGTCCCAGTGCTCGTTTGTAAAATTTGTGGTGTACATATGTTCCCATATTCTCCCTTGTGTAACACTAAATTCGATATCTTTGAACTCGGTGGTTGGTTCATTAGGAACTGGCGGAATCCATAATGTGCTTTTGTATGATAACTCCAACTTTTTTGTATGGGTCGTAACGCTAGGCTGTATTCCCTATTCCCCTGGAGCGTTACGGAATTTATTGAACCCCTATCTCCTGAAGCGTTACGTTATTTGGGGACGGAGCATAATGAAAGTTGAAAACTTAAAATAGTTTTTATGCGCATATTGGGAAATTTCGACATTTATACAGCAGGTTGCACTAGGCTTGCCAAAAATCAAATTAAGTACTAATTTTGAAATCATATCACGATGAGATATTGAGTAGATATTTGGCAACTTTTTGAATATCTCATCAATATCATATTAAGATATGACATCAAAATTTGATCGTTTCAAGATATGATTATGATATTCACGTCTACCCGGGATGTTGCAGTATGAACTTATGTCTTCACTCGTAAAACAAAGATCCAGAAGGCGGTTATTGTCGTTCTTAACTCCATTCAGCTGTTTTAGACAAGCAGTGCTGTAACCATCCAGCAAAAATCCAGACGGAACGCTACTGCTAGAGCGAGCAACATCGGGATAGTAGAAGCCGTGGGTATTCCAATTCCAGTTGATAAACCGAAGGTTAAAATCATCGACAATAATGATGTTGTCATTAGGAAGCATCTGACTAATAATCCAGTTCAACGACTCGATGTGCTTTTCGATAAGGTTAACATCGTTGATGCGGTCAGGCGGAAAATATACGATGCAGATATACGTGTTTACACCGGACAATGATGCTGCCACCCAGAGCTGTCTTCTAACGATCGGATTACCAAATAAATTTTCAGATCATCAGCATATATGAGCCTGCAGTTTACGCCTAATTTCGAAGTAACATCGTTGAAGAACAAAACAAACAGCAAAGGGCCCAAATTACTTCCTTGGGGAACACCCGAAGCGTTGCAGAATGTCGACGACACGTAGGAATCAATTTTAACACGAAGTTGTCTCCCGGTCAGATAAGAGGCGAGCCACGATAAAAGCTTGTTGGATGCTCCCAAACGAGTGAGCTTGGCCAGTAGAATGTTGTGATCAATTCTGTCAAAGACCGCCTTCAGATCAGTGTATATAACATCAACCTGAGCGTGGTCCTTCATAGCAGTTAAGCAGGTGTTGGTAAAGATGAGCAAATTCGTAGCGACAGATCTTCCAGGCATAAATCCATACTGATCAGTTGAAAGTGTATTCAGGAGGTTTCAGGGAGCTTTCAAGTAGGTTTCAGGGATTATTCAGCGTCCAAGGCGTACCAACGCGACCCCTAGAATTGTCCTGAAACGCTTGAGAAAACCCCGAAAACCAAATGAAACCTATCTGAATCCCCTGATACGTGGGTTTTAATATACCGTACATTGTATGGTACATGTATGGTTTCAAACAATAAAAAGTACCGTAAATATATTGTTTTTAATTGTAATTTCACTACTGGCTATACATTTTATCAAATGGTTTTGGAATGGTTCTTTTTTGTTATGTTGTATTGATTTACATTACATTAACCATAGCATGTTATATTATCTTGACATTTTCCTCTTGTTAATGGCATCTCAGGCTTTCTAGCCAAACTAACCTGAAAATAATGTTGAATAGAACTATCTTTGATAGTGCGGACTAGAATCTATCAAGTTCAACATTATTAGAATGCGCTTCGGGAATTCTCCAGAACGTCTTGGACAACTCTTCATATATAGGATCACCCACGTCTAAGTCTGAGTACACTGAAAGACGGCTGGCGCTAATGACCAGCATACAAATGTTTTCGATTTTACCATGGAAAAACGTGATGATCGACCTACAAATGCTTCTTGTGTGCGTTTTGTATCTTCTCATATCAACCGGTTCAATAACCGAGTGGTAGCGTGCGAGCCTGGTGATCTCAAGGTTCTTGGTTCGAGTCGAGTTGTCAACAGAAACTTTGTTTAACTGTAAATCGGGTCCATGGTAAAATTAAAAACATTAATCTGTTGAATTGAAATGAAACTCAGTCTGAACAAATTTAGTGGCGTTGTGTATTTGAATTGACCCTCAGAATAGTAATTTCAGTCGCAAGCCGTACTTCAGTGTAGTCTCTGATTGTATCAACAGTTGAAGCTTAGGCTCCCATGCCCCACCAGCGAGATAACTGGGTTTTGCAAACTAAGCATTATTTGTGGCAACACTTTGAGCGGCATGATGGAACTATGCCGAGCGCGCTAAGTGTTATTAGACCACTAATGTAGTTGCATGAAGTGGGTGACGAAGTATATAAGTATCATTACAGCGTGCTTAACCGTTATTGCAATATTGAGGCTCCAGTTTGACTAGAGTTTTAAATACATAACAACTCATGAGAAAACTGTCAAGTTCGATTTAAATATAAGTTAGGTTAAAAAGCGAATTCGCAGACGAACTTATATCAGAAGTCGTTATAGTGTCCAGTCGAAGACCACATTATCAAGAAGACTTGCAGCACTGCTGAAAATCGGGAGTCTCCACTAGCAGCGCCACCCCGGATGAAGGTGGCACTATTTATGATAGTGTGTGTAAATTTTCATACTCGCACCAATACACTCTTACACTTTTACACAAAGGTACCACCTTAGCTCACTAGGTGGCGGTGCCGTCGATGACGCTTGCCGTTAGTATAGGAAAATAGCAGAGTTGCAAGTCTTCTTGATAAAGTAGTCTTCGGTCCAGTCCAGTCCATATGTTAAAGATGGCTCTACGTCAAAGATAAATCGCATTTGATTTGGTTGTGGTAGAAGGCAAGTTCACATGAAAGAAAGGGAGAAAACTCCCCTAAATGCAAATACAAAAAGAATAGTGTTGAACTCATTCACTGGTTTACGGTAATCTGACTTGCGTCTTTCCGGGTTGACCTCCATTCGTATTCGTGTTCGTATATATCTCTTGGATCTGCAGTCCTTAGGACACCTGGTTTACCACTTATTTAAACATTTTATTGACTTTAAATAGATGTTTCAACTTATCCATTTTTTCTCTTTCCTTTCCTTTGCAACAAAAAAGTCACGAACATTAACAAAACAAAGCCCTGAATAAATAATTAAAAATGCACGGAAAAATAATATTTCGAAATAGTGAATGGTTCAAACGTAAGAAAAACAGTATGATATATTGTTACATAAAGAACAGATGTAAATGTTTAGTAGCTACAATGTGCACAGCTTTAAGTGAACCATTCCATTACAATACACTTTATTGTAGCTGGTACACTGTATGGTACAGGAATGGTTCTCACCAAATACCCTATGGTTAGTTTTTATCTGGGGGCCCGCGGACATTTCGTGCGGCCCGCGGCACGAATGAAGAAAAATAATAGAATTTGGCCCGAGGAATAATATTTATTTTTGTTTCATATTTTCCAGTGAAATGTAATTAAAAATTCCAATTTTATATTTTATCCACTTATCCGCGAGCGGTAATGGCGGCGGCGGGCACAATTAACCGATTCGAATTTTGACGTTTCTTGGGGATCACAATCGGTTGGCGCCACTAAACGGTGGGTGAAGGGGTGAGGAGGAGAATGAAACTGTTTTGACTTTCCCCCATGAAACGTCAAAATCTGAACCGGTTGAATATGCCCGCCGCCGCCATTACCGCTCGCGGATAAGTGGATAGTGCACTTTGATTGATAAGAGTACGGAGGATAGACAAAATGATCGGGACAGGCAAAGTTTTCACTTTTCAAAAAATGTTCAACTAGCTGTAACTTTTTGAAAAGTGCATCAAATATTCTCAATTTTTTACTGTATGTTCATCAACTAGTTGTGTATTAGTGGTCCAAATTTGGAAATTATCCGGCTATTCTGCACGAAGTTAGGAAGATTCTTGAAAAAGCATAATTTTTCGATATCCAACTTTGAGCTGTTATATCTCCGGACTCAATGAACCAATTGCAATGAAATTTTGACCATTCATGACTATATAATGAACGCTGAAAAACATTTGACTTAACTTGAAATTTTTAACAAGAGAAAAAGTTATAGCGATTTCATTTTTCTCACGATTTTTAAACATTTATTGACGGCTTTGTTGTTACTTTCCTTCAAAACACATTTATATATAAGTCAATTAGAGGGAAATTAAATGAACTATGATTTGCATCTTGAATTTTGAAACGATGATGAAGTTTTGGATAATTACGTGTTTTATAAGAAAAATAATCTAATAGTTATAATTTTTTTCCGTGTTAAAAAATTCAAGTTAAGTCAAAGGTTTTTCATAGCTCATTATATAAGTCATAAATGATCAAAATTTCATTGCATTCGGTTTATTGAATCCGGAGATATCAGCTCAAAGTTGGCAATCGGATAAATTTTCCTTTTTCAAGAATCTTTATAACTTCGTAGAGAATGGCCCTTTTCCAAATTTGGACCACTAATACACAACTAGTTGATGAACATGCAGTAAAAATTTGAGAACATTTAATGCACTTTTCGAAAAGTTACAGCTAGTTGAACATTTTTTGAAAAGTGAGAATTTTGCCTGTCCCGATCATTTTGTCTTTCTCCTGTGTTAACGTTCTTCGAAGTTTTTGAAGCAAAACTCGTTTTCGCGGTATGATAAAGCTCAAGCTGAAATATTATTTTATTATTGCATGGTACTTTTAGGGAATTGTTTTATACTCACAATTTAGTCTCCTCAGTTAAGCAATCGTGAACAAAATTATTCTAATTAGGTTTTAAGTACAAATTAGCCTGTAAGTTCAATTAGTTAAGTACAATAAGAACAAAATTATGCATGTTAACTTACAATAGAAATATCTTCAAATATAAACGAGTTCAACAAATCTAATTCTGACCTCTTGCTATTCGATGTCTTTTGTCTATCAGTGTAAACAATGTCAGTCGTCCGTCACTTCCATCTGACAGCGATAGGTTTTAAAAGTGGCCTATTACCATACGATGGGGCTTGCACGTAACACCCTGTATATTTTATAGAAATATTGAACACTGCTTTGAGTTTGCAAATTTCAAGGATCATCAGATTGCTTCCGTGTGAAAGTTTATGTGAAATTTTGAGAATTAAGATAAACAAATTAATAAGAACATTTCAACAACAACTTTGAGTTCTTCCTTCGGAAGGGAAGTAAAGCGTGGGTCCCGAGATGAACTAGCCTAGGGTTAAAAATCTCGTTAATACAGGTAAAAAAAAACTTTGAGTACCTTTTGAAATAAATAAAAACAAATTAATTAAAGATCTATGAGCATTCGGTAATTCGATTTTTGATGTTAAATTTCAGCAAGCTCTGGTATAACATAACAACATTTTTAGGATTCAATATAGAATTCTGTTTATGAACGCCATTGCATCTTTCTTAATACTAAATCGAACTTCAATATCCTGCTAGAATTTTCTAATCTAAGATCTAATCTAATCTAATGAAATGTCGATGCTGATTGAATATATGAAAATTCTGAAAAGTTTTGAAACAAAAATTTTGTTTTTATTTTTAGAATTCTTTTTTTTTTTTTTTTTGGTTTGAAGCCATAATCTCGACAAGCAAAGTTCAGAAAAATTTAAAAAAAAAGTGTTTTATCGTCGAATTTTAATTTTTGGCCCGACGACTGATAAGGAGCGTTACCTGTGGCCCGCGGCCACGAAAAGTTGGGCAGGCCTGACCTAGGTGAACAGTAATGCTCGTTTGTCTTAAAAGCACCCTTACTTACTAAATTCGTGGTCTCTGGTTTCGAGAACATATTTCCCAAATACTTACTACAAGTTATGTACTTTTAGAGTTATTTTAGGATTAAAATCCTCTATTGTAAAGAAAAGGATCACGTTAATAAAAGTTTCGCTTATGAATTTTAATTCTGGGAGCGTGAGCAAAAAGTTAAAGGCCTTCAGACTACGGAGAGTAAACTAAACTCCAAGGCAAAATACACAAGGAATTGGCATCCCTATTCCACCAATGCAATGTTTTCGTAGCCAGCATAACAGCGGCTCAAGCGTAGGGCTCAAGCTGACAACCTATCTTTCAACACAGCAGCATAATTTTAATGCGGGGTAAGAAAACAAGAAGACCATAACAGTCCCCTGAAAATACACCCTTCAAATCAGCAACATATGATTGAGCATAGTTTGAGCCAAGGTTTGAGCTATGACCACTTATGCCCCTCTTTCCCTGAACTCGACGAAAAAAAATCGCTGTAAAGGCAATAACATCAACTCGGCAACACTGCCTAGCCACAGCGTAAAACTGTAAACAACGGAACATCTCGCTCGCTGCTAGACGGCGCGCACCCACACACCCATTCAACTCCCACATCGCTGCTGGGTGGACGCTTTTTGGAAAGCGCTGAGAGAGTTTTCCACGTAAACTTGTGAATGTGGTAGTGAGAGACGCCTCTCTCGTCGTACGCTAGCGATGCGGTGAGTGGTGCTGCGGAGAGAGCGACGGTGGTGTGATTCGCGTTCCGTCTCCCCGCACCCTTAAATGAAACAACACAGCGCACGAGTAACTTTCACGCAGCGAGCAAAAAGACAAAAGAATTTTCACGCAGATTTGTGTAACACCGGATCAGCACATTTTTTGTGTTGATCCGGTGTTACACAAATCTGCGTGAAAATTCTTTTGTCTTTTCGGTCGCTGCGTGAAAGTTACTCGTTGCGCTGTGTACATCGAGTTCTGCGTGCGTTCGTCCTTTTTGCGAGCGATGGTCAGTGTTCAGTTGTCATCGAGCGGTTGCGTCTTGCAGACGTGGAAAAGTTCCGATTGCGAAGGAGGATTATTTTTGCGAGTCCAGAGAAGAGGGGAGTTGTTTTTCTTCCCGCAGGAAGAAAAAGTGAAAAATCAATTCGAATCATTGCGGGTGTGGAAATTGAGTGGAAATAGTTTTCCATTGGTGAGTTGTAGAGTGGAAAAAAGTCGAAGAAGAGATTGGTGCTAATTTTTTAAGGTGGTGAATACTGCAATCGAATGACAAAATTGCACTAAAAGCACTACACAGTGAAGTAATGCAAATTGTGCAAAAAATATGAAGTCTGTTCAATAAAATTCGTCTTCTTCATAGGTCGAGTGTTCCGGAGTGCGATGGTGTTTGTGAAATTTATCGTTTTTGTGCGGAGCTGGCTGCGCGGTTGATGGTCGTCAGTTGAATAAAAAAGAAGGAAGAGAGGTCTTTTTTTCGCAAATTTTTCTTCCTCATCTGCCTGCCTAGCACAGCAGCGACTTTGCGCTGCGGTGGATCTTTTCTTGTTGGTTTGGTGGTGTGCTTTTGCTGTGCCCGTTCGTTCGAACTCGAAGTGCGAAATGAAACGCAAGTGAAAATACAATTCCCGCTGATCGAGCAAGAAATAAGTGCAAGAAATACCTACATAATCCTACCCTTCGGGTCCGGCTGCAAAAATTGTTTCGCTCAGTTCCAGTGCAACTGTGAGTGCAATAAACGGTGTTGGGAGATCAGTAGTGGAGGCTCCTCTCCGGGTCAGGTGAAAGTTACTGCTGCCTGCACTCTAGCTTTGTCAAGTGCATCGACGTCATAACAAAAGGGAGTTGGTAAATAGCACGTCTCTTGGGTGCAGAGGAATTTCGCGCAATCTCCGGGTCTGCGCGATCCGCACATATCATAACACCGCAGACGGGTATTACGTCGCGCAACACGCGGCAGTAAGATACCGTTAGAAGTGCCGCGTGTGTGTACAACAGTCAGGCAGTCAGTGTTGAGATTGGGGTGTGATAGAGAAGCAGAAGAAAAAACACCCAATTGGGGCGCGTTGAATGATCGACGCGAAGATAAACAACATGGCAACGACGACTCCGGTGCCGACAAACGCCGCGACGCCTACGGTAGTTACGGGAAATGGCGTTCAGAAGCAAGAACCGGATGTAGTTAATAGGTCGGCGACGCCCGTGAAGAAAAACCAAATGCAGAAGCAACCGAAGGAAATTCACTATGTTAATCCGTTTGTGCACAAACTGATCTGGGACGATCCCATTGATAAAGTGAAGGTAAGTGTTGCATTTTAA
This sequence comes from Aedes albopictus, assembly GCF_035046485.1. Classification (NCBI taxonomy): domain Eukaryota; kingdom Metazoa; phylum Arthropoda; class Insecta; order Diptera; family Culicidae; genus Aedes; species Aedes albopictus. Next base: position 129,941,441 of record NC_085136.1, on the reverse strand, counting down.
TGCTTCTATGTATAGAGTGAATGGCTTACTTTTGATGCCTTATAGATTAAAGATATATGTAAATCCATTGAACTAGCAGTTATACTTTCAATGGATGGTACGGGAACGTTCAGTTCATTTATAATGTCGTATCATTTAGAGGTCAAATCGAGTGGCGAGTTGCATTTTGAGTGTTACCTTCCACAGGAAATAGATAGTTAACATTTCAAATTCTTGTTGTGAAGGGATGTAAGCCGGATTTGCTTTTATTGATGTCCCATTTTCCCAGAGTTGCTTTTCATATTCTTTATGCTGTAAGCTTTGCTGCAAGAAACAAGTTACGGTTTTTGCTTTTCCGAATTTTTCGTTCAACGAATACATACATGAAGAATAAATAACAAGGAACACGAAATGATGAACGTTCTAAAATAAGCTTGTGTAGGGAAAGGGGAAAGAGGATTGTGATGATTTTTATGGGTGTCTTGCGTTTTTGAGGATAGTTTACTACCTTAACTAAGAAACGCCAACTTTTACCAAATTTACCGAAACAAATGAACAAATTTAAAAATATTAACTTTTCGGTAGTGGAACGTTGTTGTGGGCAAAACGATTCTTGAGGTGGATGAAAATGTCTGCTTGCATTTCCCGCTTCGGCTTGTAATGAAATACCAGAGGGCCCCATTTAACAACAGTCACGGCAAGGGTGGAGGCGCATGGTAGTTTTGTGAGTTTCATAATATTATAGTATAACCAGCGCTCAATTGGCTTCTTTAGCGGTGTTGAGATAATTCCATATTCGGAATCTGCATGTCATAATGAGCCGAAATCCAAATTTTCATGAATTTTGGTGCCCGGGAACCTATTTAAAAATCAATTTTAAGTTTGTATGGGAGCGATTTGTCGAATCACCCCTCGTCGCATTTTGTACTGGGCGAAGCTGTCAAACAATTGCCCAGCTGTCAAAAGGTGATTTCAAAAAATCTTCTTGAAATTAATTTTAGGCACCAAAATAAAGTTCTAAAAATCTGAAAAAAATCATAGTTGCTCAGAAAAGGATGCTCTTTCGTATGAAATTGAAAAAACAAGACATTTTTCAAAATTTAAAAACCCAATTGCTTAATTTCGCTTCAAATCAGATCAAACAGCGAAACAAAAATCAGCTTTTGGTCTATCTCAAAAGCAAACTTTATGTGTCTCTGGCAAATGTTGGGTTGCTGATTCCGAATACGGGCTCAAATGTGCTCCAGCATTGTGATAGTGGCGACAATAATATATCAAGTAGCTATATTAGGAAGTTTACCAATAGTTTTTTCGCTCCATTTAAAGAGTAACGTGTATTTTTTTGTGAACGGCCTCTTTAAAAAAAATTCTACAAAGTTGTTCTATGTTCTTGCTCTTTTTTCTTCTTATTAGAATAACGTTTCAGCTAAAACAGAAACTGCATCTTAACCAGAAATTCTTGCTGGGATTCCTCCAAGTAATTTTGATGGGATTTATCTAGCAGCTGCTGCTGTTGCATCTCCAGGAATTTATCTAAAGATTTTCTCCTCAGGAATTCCCTAGAGATTATTCCCGCAATTAATAATATTACTGGAAGTTCCCTTCCTTTGAGATACTCTTTTGGAATTGCAACAGGAATGCTGCTAGAATTTATCCAGAAATTCGTAGTGGGAATCATTCAGGAAATCTTGCTGGAATTCCTCAAGTTTTGCTGAAAATTATCCAGAAATTTCTGGCGGATTCCCAAGAGCAGAAATACAGGGTTGTTACAACAGCGCGGATTTCGCGATTTTCGCGGATTTGGCGCGGATTTACCCATGGAATTTGGCCCTCGCGCGGATTTGGCGCGGAAATGATTTTTGTAGTGTGTACAGCGAAATATTTGAATGATTATCGGCACTTGAATTAGAAATTATTAAAAGTAAATATTTGTTCAACCCTCCTAAGATGTTAGAAATTTTGCACCACGGTAGCGTAGTGTACGTTCAGCGTGCCTGACTGGGTCATGTTGACCTTAACATCCTACTAGTGAAGAATTTGGAGCAAGTTTTCGTTTTGGTTTACGGCAATCGTTTTCGAATTTCATCAGCTCTTCAAAATATTTCTTTGAAGAAATTGTGCAACGATTCTTCCAATTCCATTGGGGGTATGATGTGCATCTTTATTCAACTTTCGAGTTCTCGTTTCTCAAAAAAAAAAAATCAAATTTGTTTCTAGCAATTCCTTCGAATTTCGACTGTTGGTTATGTTGGGAGGTATGGCGTTCAGTCTTTGGAGGAATAACTCAAAAAATGGATTCTTAAGCTTTCATCCGACGTTTTGGTCGCTATATTGCGCCTTTTCTGAGAATTAACTATGCTCCGTTTTATCGTAAGTATGAGCCCGCTGCATAGTCCACATTCGTCCCAGACGTAACGCATCGTCCGCCGCCGGCGGCGGTGTTCCTTTGAATGTAATATCCGAAAGATATCCGTTTATTGGAAGCCGAAAGGGTAATAGTAATCTGCCCGAGTTACTGGTACAATTTTGAAAGGGACCAGCTATATATTTTGAAGAGATTTCTAGATAAATCCCTAGATTATTTCGGGAAAAAATCTTTTGAAGGGTATCCTAGAGGAAACTGCTAGTAAAAACTTTGGCGAAAAACTCTGGGGGATCTCTGTCGGCATTTCTGGGTATATTACTGCAGGAATTCTTGGAGAAACTCCTAAAAAATCCAAGAAAACCCTGTAGGAATTTCAAAGGACTCCAGCAAGTAAATCTTGAAAATTGTCAACATTGTCTTTCTAGGATTTTACCAGTAATTATCCATTTTAAGGGACGTTTTCCTCTAGGCAGAGGCACAACCTTGTGATCAGCTTGATTGCTGTCAGGTCTCGGGGCTTAAATGTAGCACACTTGTGGTGCCAAAAAGAACGAAGAAGCATCACGGCACTTTTTTGTTGTTTTTGATATATTTGATTTCTATTTCCATAAGGAAGGAGGTTGTTACACAATTTATCCTTCTATTTTTTAAATTATTATTAACCAAGCTTCCAATATTGAAGACACAAGATCAAGAATCACAAGAAGAGCTGTTTATGCTAGTTCACCGAACATGGTGCTTGATCGTCAAATTTGTTCATTTTGTGTGAAAATACGCAAAGGTAAATAACGTTGACAATTTAATTAACAATACATTCTTTTACAGCTCAATTCGCAAAATCAATCTCCCACCTTTCGTCATCCTTAAGGCCATGCAAAACTTTAAAGCCACATGGCTAAAGAGGTTGCAATACCTACTCCCAAATTCCACGGTGTATTATGGACGATGTGAGTTCTTGGACTTGCATTGGAGACTTGGCCCCATGATCCCCTTGTGCATCAATAAAATAAAATAAGATTACTCATTTTAAGGGACGTTTTCTCAGGTTTTGCCAAGTTTCATTTATTTAGTTAACATCAAATTCATGATAATACTGAATCAACAATTTGCCGCCATAATACTCGATTTGCAGCTGCAGCTCTCCAACGTCGGTCACGCCCAACACTCGCCAGATCACGCTCCACCTGGTCCGCCCATCGTGCTCTCTGCGCTCCACGCCTTCTTGTACCAACCGGATGGTTAGCAAACACCAACTTTGCAGGGTTGTTGTCCGGCATTCTTGCAACATGCCCTGCCCACCGTATCCTTCCGGCTTTGGCTACCTTCTGGATGCTGGGTTCGCCATAAAGTGCAGCGAGCTCGTGGTTCATCCTTCTCCGCCACACACCGTTCTCCTGCACGCCGCCGAAGATCGTCCTTAGCACCCGTCGCTCGAAAAATCCGAGTGCTTGCATGTCCTCCTCGAGCATCGTCCACGTCTCGTGCCCGTAGAGAACCACCGGTCTTATTAACGTCTTGTACATGGTACATTTGGTGCGGGGGTGAATCTTTTTTGACCGCAGTTTCTTCTGGAGCCCATAATAGGCACGACTTCCACTGATGATGCGCCTTCGTATTTCACGGCTCACGTTATTGTCAGCCGTTAGCAAGGAACCTAGGTAGACGAATTCTTCTACCACCTCGAAAGTATCCCCGTCTATCGTAACATTGCTGCCAAGGCTTGTCCTGTCTCGCTCAGTCCCACCTACCAGCATGTACTTTGTCTTAGCCGCATTCACCACCAGTCCGACCTTTGCTGCTTCACGTTTCAGGCGGGTGTACTGTTCTGCCACCGTTCCAAATGTCCTAGCAATAATATCCATGTCATCCGCAAAACATACAAATTGGCTGGATTTCGTGAAGATCGTACCCCGGCTGTTGAGCCCGGCTCGTCGCATCACACCTTCCAGCGCGATGTTGAAGAGTAGACATGAGAGTCCGTCACCTTGTCGCAGTCCCCGGCGAGATACGAATGAACTGGATAGTTCACCCGAAATCCTTACGCTGTTCTGCACACCGTCCATCGTTGCTCTTATCAGTCTAGTCAGCTTCCCGGGAAAGCTGTTCTCGTCCATAATTTTCCATAGCTCTGTGCGGTCGATACTGTCGTATGCCGCTTTGAAGTCGATGAACAAGTGATGCGTTGGGACCTGGTATTCACGGCATTTCTGGAGGATTTGCCGTACGGTGAAGATCTGGTCCGTTGTCGACCGGCCGTCGATGAAACCGGCTTGGTAACTTCCCACGAACTCATTTACTTTAGGTGAAAGACGACGGAAGATGATCTGGGATAGCACTTTGTAGGCGGCATTCAAAATGGTGATCGCTCGAAAGTTCTCACACATTAACTTGTCGCCTTTCTTGTGGATGGGACAGATTATCCCTTCCTTCCACTCCTCCGGTAGCTGTTCGGTTTCCCAGATCTTGACAACTAACTGGTGCAGACAGGTGGCCAACTTTTCCGGGCCCATCTTGATGAGTTCCGCTGCGATACCGTCCTTACCAGCCGCTTTGTTGTTTTTGAGCTGGTGGATGGCATCCTTAACTTCCCTCAGCGTGGGAGTTGGTTCGTTCCCGTCCTCTGCTGCACCAACATAGTCATTTCCTCCGCTGCCTTGGTCCTCCGTGCCTACATTCTCTTCGCCATTCAGGTGCTCGTCGAAGTGCTGCTTCCACCTTTCGATCACCTCACGTTTGTCCGTCAGAAGGCTCCCGTCCTTATCCCTGCAGATTTCGGCTTGCGGCACGTAGCCTTTGCGGGATGCGTTGAGCTTCTGGTAGAACTTGCGTGTTTCCTGTGAACGGCACAGCAGTTCCATTTCCTCGCACTCCGCTTCTTCCAGGCGGCGCTTTTTCTCCCGGAAGAGACGGGTCTGCTGCTTCCGCTTCTGTCTGTATCGCTCCACATTCTGTCGGGTTCCATGCTGCAGCATTACCGCCCGCGCTGCATCCTTCTCCTCCAGAACCGCTCTGCACTCCTCGTCGAACCAATCGTTTCGTCGACTCCGTTCTACGTACCCGATAGTGCTCTCAGTTGCGTTGTTGATGGCTGCTTTGATTGTACTCCAGCAGTCCTCTAGAGGGGCCACATCGAGCACACCCTCGTCCGGCAACGCTGCCTCGAGATTCTGCGCGTATGCGGTGGCGACATTCGGTTGCTTCAGTCGCTCTAGATCGTACCGGCGGCCGCCGGTAATGTACGTTGTTAATAACGGAGAGTTTTGGGCGCAGTTTAACCATCACCAGGTAGTGATCGGAGTCGATATTAGCGCCACGATAGGTCCTGACGTCGATAATGTCGGAGAAGTGCCGTCCATCAATCAGAACGTGGTCGATTTGCGATTCCGTTTGTTGTGGTGATCTCCAGGTGTAACGATAAGGGAGGCTGTGCCGGAAGAAGGTGCTACGAATGGCCATGTTCTTGGAGGCGGCGAAATCGATGAGGCGTAGGCCATTTTCGTTCGTCAGCTGGTGGGCGCTGAACTTTCCAATCGTCGGTCTGAATTCCTCCTCCTGGCCTACCTGAGCGTTTAGATCCCCTATGATGATCTTGACGTCGTGGTTTGGGCAGCGGTCGTACTCGCGTTCGAGCTGCGCGTAAAATGCGTCTTTGTCATCATCAGTGCTTCCGGAGTGAGGGCTGTGCACGTTTATTATGCTAATGTTGAAGAATCGGCCCTTGATCCTCAACCTGCACATTCTTTCGTCGATCGGCCACCAACCGATCACGCGCCTCTGCATGTCGCCCATCACTATAAAAGCTGTTCCCAGCTCACGTGTGTTGCCGCAACTCTGGTAGATGGTATGATTACCTCTAAACGTTCGCACCATAGATCCTGTCCAACACACCTCCTGCAGCGCTACGATTCCGAACCCGCGGTCCTTCAGTATATCGGCGAGTATGCGGGTGCTCCCGATGAAGTTGAGAGATCTGCAGTTCCACGTACCGAGCTTCCAATCGCAAGTCCCTTTTCGTCGCTGTGGTCGTCGCCATTGGTATCGGTTCGCATTCTTCTCTTGTTGATTTTCCGGTGCTAGTCTTTTTTACGGCTGGCTCGCAGGGCCTGACACCAACCCACTAACCCAGGGAGCTGGGCTTACCTTCCCGGAAGCTACGGGTTCTGCATTGGCATTTCCTCCAACTACAGTGCTAAATAGCTAGGCTCGAGCGCCAGTCTTCGCCGAGGTTTTGCCAAGTATTCTCCTTGAAAAATTCCTCACCGAAGATTCATTCAAGACAAGCATGGGAAAACTCATTCGCTCACCCGAATGCCGGCGATGCAAAATAGCAAAAAGAACGCCAACAACCCAATGCTGAGTGAGAGCATGGCGCACTAGGAACGAACGCAACACGAACGGCTCGCTACCGACGCCACCGAAGCGAATCAGGAGAGAAACAAATAGAGTGCGAAATAAATCAGCTTGCATCGGTGTATACGACAAGAACGTTCGCTCTCTCAACTACCGAGAGGCATTCAGCTGATTGAATCAAAACGCACTCACTGATTCAATTCCCAGTACTGAATGCTTCCACTGAACGCCAAATGAACGTTCCAAAATGAATGCTCTCGCACTCGTCTCAGAACGCAAACATTCGTTCAATCTTGGTTCGTTCGCCTTCGGCACTCAGATTCCGTAGCGATTCATTCGGCCGTCGTTGCTTGCGTCGCTCGGTGCTCGGCGATTGGAAAGAATAGGCCAGTGCTTCCCAAACTGTGCGCCGCGGAGCCCTGGTGCGCCGCGAACACTTCCCAGGTGCGCCGCAGGCTTTTGTGACGAAACAAAAAATAACAAACTTTTCATTTGTATTGCGGAGCACCTTTATTTTTATCTTTTTAATAAAACTAGTGTCGTTCACATTTATTTTTTAATCTTTCCTGACTCTTCGATTGTTCCATAGGATATCTGGTATCCTTTTAAAACATGTCAATTGAAACCACATTTTAAAATTTCAAGTTTTTGAAATTGTTTTTGGAATTCTTAAGCTTTAGCTTAGCTTTTGATTTTAAAATAACTTGTCCAAAGTTTTTAATTTCAAGAACATTATTTACGTTCTTTTTACAATAATTACAAGATCTTCGGAACAGCTTAGCGGCATGCAGGTTTACCGATCTGGTAGTGTGAAGAGCTAGCTTTGACCTTTTTGAACCGGACTGTTACATCAGTACTGCCGCAACCTCGTTGAACTCGAATAAGTTTGATATGCTCTGTTTCATCTATGGGGTTAAATATGGCCAATCCAGGCGCAAAGGGTTAAGTTAAAATTTATGAAAATAAGTTCAATTAGAGAATAAGGTATTAGAGAAGTGTTTCACGATTTAGTCTTGCACACTGTAAAGTGAAAGTTGCCTAAAATTAAAAAAAAAAACTTTGTTAAAAACTTTGGTGCGCCGCGACATTTTTGGAAATGTCAAAGGGCGCCGCGATAGCAAAAAGATTGGGAACCACTGGAATAGGCAATGAAAGTGGAAAGGTTTTGCTTGGCTGGGGGAGAAGCACACTCGCATCAGATTGTGCGTGGGTGTGAGTGAGGGATACGCAATAAATTAATGATTTTTTCCCATCCTTGATTCAAGAACTACTAAGACATTACTCAAAAAATGTTCGAAGTGATCTTATGAGAATTTTTCATGAGTATCCTTCTCAAATTCATACTGGTTTCAAAAAATTATTTAAAAAAAATGTTCGGGTTACTGTCTCTAAAAATATTCAGTAATACTTAAATAAAGCCAAGAAAGTTCCATTCTGTTTATTTCAAAGATTTTTTTTTCAGTTTCTTATAAAATTTCTTCAGTTTTTTTTTAAATATTTTTCTTACGAATACACTACCTAGTTTTTGGGATGTTTCTCCTGAGATTTTGTCTAGAAAATTCTTTTCAAAAATCGCCCAATGGATCTTTAAGAAATGTTTTTGGAAAAAAAAACGAAAGTTTTGCCGGAACGTCTTCAAACTAACTTTCAGAAAGCATGAGTTGCGTTGATTTACGAGTCAAAAGTTTATTCTTCTTCCAGCAGTCCATTCCAGTTTAATGGATTTAATGGATTTCTTCAATAACGTGAAGAAAGAAAAAAAATACCTTCACGCTCTCGCGGATTTGGCGCGAATTTATTTCCAGTATCGCGCGGATTTGGTGCGGATTCAAATTTAGCTCGCGCGGATTTGGCGCGGATTTTTTTTTCACCCTTCTCGTAACAACCCTGGAAATACCATCTGCAAACACTTGAGAAACCCTAGTAACAAAGCTTAGAGAAACCCTGGTAGAACATCCTGAAGGAATCCCAGCATGAATTCCTGGAGGTATTCCAAAAGGAATTCTTAGAGGAATCATTGAATCAGTGGAGGAATTACGAAGCAATTTATTGGAAAATTCTTGAAGAACTCCATAAAGGACTCCCAGCATGAATTGCTAGCGGAATCCTAATAGGCATTCCTGGAGCAATTTCAAGAAGATTTCTACAAGAATTTCTCTAGGGGCTTTTGAAATTCCTCTTGGAACTCCTTGGAACTCTAGATTTCTCAAACAATCTCAGCAAGAATTTCTCCAGTGATTGCTCTTCGAAGTCCTTCGAAAATTCCTGGAGAGATTCATGGAACAAGCTCAACTAGAAAGAAGCTGAAGTTCAATTACAACAGGAATTTCAGGGAAATTTTCAAAGAAATCCTCGTATAAATGCTGCACGGAATCAGAGTTTTTTTTTTTTTTTTTGAGGAATCTCAGCTGTGATTGCATGAAGAATTCCTGCACCAATTTCTGTAAGAACCCTAGTTTCCATCAAGGAATTTCTCCACGAATTCCTTCATGAATTATTTTAGTAATAGCGAACTTACGTAGTTTCGACCGTTTTTTTCTCTTCTTCATGAGGTGTTTTTGAAACCTGTAGAACTCAAGGTAGGCCTCAAATCTCTCCCAACCATGCTGAATTATACGACCAAGTTTATGGAATTTATGGAGGACCTGGCACCCCTGAAGGCATTCACTAAGGAATCCCTGAAGAAATTTTTGAATGAAACAGAAGAACCCAACGAAAACATTTTCTTTATACAAGGGCGGTTTACCCTTTAACATTTTTTCAGCTACTCCTGTTTCTTGGGAAACCTCTGGAGGAGTTCCAGAAGAAATCCTAAGGAGTATTCCTGCAGGAATCCATGTAGGAACTCCTGCAGAAATATCTGCAGTCATTTCTGTAAGAACCATAGACAAATTCAAAATGGAATTCCTGGAGAAATTTCTGAAAAACATGTGGAGGAATTTCCGAAGGAAGCCATGGATGGAGAAATAACCGGAGTATGTATTGAAGAAAACCAAAAGAGTTTTGAAAAATGCGCAAGCAAATCTCGTCGAAATTCCCCAAGGAATCCATTCAGAAATAAGGTCTGGGACCATTTGGGCAGGGTGCCTGTTTTGGGCACTTGCTGCCATAACTAAGTAAATTTTAATCCAATTGACTTAATTTTTATAACACGATCAGATACGTAAGTATCTAGCCATGATCAAAAATTCGAGTCAATCGAATTGGAATTGGCTTAGTTTTGGCAGCAAGTGCCCGAATAAGATCCCCCTGCCCAACTGGTTGCAGACCCTATCTAGGTTAATTTTCTAATGAATCGCTTAAAAAATTCCCAAAGAAATTTATAGGGGAAATTTGAAATAATCCTGGAGAAAGTCCCGCAAGAATCTCCGGCGGAATCCATGGAGGAGTTCCTGTAAAAATCTAATGAAATTTCCGTAGAAATCCCTATGGGAACATCTGGAAGCATTTTCTTAACTGTTATAAACCTGAAGAAAGGAAATCATTTTTGAAACATACTTTCAAAACGATTTCGTGATTAATTCGAATGTACTGCATCAGTTTTTCCCATATCTATTGATTCTGAACACCTTAGTATCGATCCATGCGGAACGCTATGTAACTTTTCCGGAAAACAGATCTCCACATTTGCATACGATGGCACTCCGGCTCTTTTCTGGATTATTTTGGATAGGATACAAAATCGTTCACTAGAGCGCTTGGCTAGTTACATCAGATAATATCAGATTCTGGGAATTGAGCATGGAAATTTTACTTAGGACACAGCTAAATAACAGCTTATCCAGCCAAATTTTTTAAAATCAAGCTTAAGATCAGCTTATTTATCTGTTGTACAGTTATGATCAACGTTTTCAAAAATGACACACTTCCTGGGATGATCGATCTCCCGCAACGTGAATTCGTTATCTTAACAAAGAAGAAACTTCCGGAAGGCATTTCTGTATCTAATGGATCACCACAGATTCCTGTAGAAGTTTCTTCGGGGATACTTATAGGAAATTTCAATGATTTTTTGCATGCAATCCAGAACTTAAAATTCCACAATTCCACAAGATGTTCCTTCTAGGATTCCTCTAGGCTATCTCGTACCATTCCCATGATTATCCCTTGGAATTCGATAAGAATTTTTCAAGGAAAGAGATTCTAACCTCTGGGATTTCCTCAGGAGTCTTTCTCGGATTAACTCAGAAGTTCCTTTTTAAATTTCTACTGGATTTTCATCGGAGAATCTCTCAGAAACTTCACCAGGACTTCAACCAGGTTTTAACCAAGACATCCTCTTGGAATTTACCTAAGAGTTGCTTTTGAGATTCAGCAAATTTTTCTTCCGAAATCGCCACAGGAGTTCCTCCTACTCTACATAATTTCCTATAAGATTTCTTCCAAGATAATTTTCTGAAATTGCTCCAGAAATTCTTTCTGATATTCCGTCTTTTTCCCTTCAGGAGTTCATTCTAGGAGTTGCTTGTGGTAGTCCTGCAAGAGTTGCTTTCGCCAATTCTCCAGGAGTGTCCTCCTGAAAATCCTTAAGAAATTCCTTGTAGAAATCATTCAGAAATTCTTTGTGGGAATCCTTCAGAAGTTTCTTCTAAGAATTTTTCACAAGTTCTTTAAAGAAATCCTCAAAGAGTTCCTTGTGGGAAACCTTCAGAATTGATGGAATTCCTTTAGAGCTGCAGGGTTTGGGTCGGAAAAATTGTATCGACTTACTGGGCATAGTGTAATATATTGTGCTTGTCTCGCATTATACACATTCATGCAATGGTAGGCAAAGAAAGCTCTCCAATCAATAACTGTCGAAACGCTCAAAGAACATCAAACTGAAAAGAGGCAGTCCAAGTTCTAGTTGGAACATAGAGCCATAAAGAAGAAGTTGTTTGCCAATAACAAATAAAGAAGAAGAAATTCCTAGATGAATACCCAGAAGACACACCAATGAAGGAGCTTCCACAATATACTAATGAAATAAAAAAAAAATAGCTCGATGATCCGGAGTGGATTTAAAATGTTTATCAACAATTGCAATAAAAAACTATATTTTTTCCAAAAAAAAATCGAACATACTACATTATAGAACTATGATAGGAAGACTGAATAGACAAAAACTATTTGTACAATTTAACGGGCAATCGTTTGTTGTCCAAACTAGATAACGCTCGTCGAACTTTAAAAAGGTATGTAGTTTATTATTGCTTCCACCTCTACTTCTTTATTGGCAATTTCTGATTTTGTTATGGAAAATTATCACTTTTTTATGAGTCGTTTATATTTTAGCCGACTAGTATTCAATTAGAACATTCTGCAGTTAATAGGAAGAACACGCCGCGATATAGGCATACTCCTATGAACGGAGTGCGAATTCCGAAAAAGCTACCGATCGATAGAATTTGTGATGAAAACAGAACAATACATAGGCAGTCGGGTGCCTGAAACTTTTGCCAGTCTTGGTAAGGTGGTATGAACTACCAACCAAGCCGATCTGTTTAAAAGCACAGGTCGCACGGCAGAAGTTTCACGCATTCGATGTATTCGTTCAATACATGGCCTACTTGCCTAATTTCACCTTCTATAAAATTTTCACAATTGTTCGCTACCTAGCGAATTCTATCATATCTATCATTTCATTATCCACTTTGATCTCTACTCCCTTATACTATGAGTAGAAAGAGACCGATATAGCCACAAAATCATCAAGCTAAGTAGAACATTTTGACAAAACTTTGAGTGTTGACAAAAACGGATAGTGATAAAAGCGAATAGTGACAAAAACGGAACATACCTGTATCCATTTTTCTCACCCAACATTTCAAATGGGCGTTTGAAACAAACAAACCTTAATATCTTCTTCAAAAAATTATAACTCGAAAGAGGTTTTTTTGTTGGATTGAAATGATATCTTCGAATATGTTTGAGGATGTTACAAAGACTTTAAAAAGTACACTAAGAGTAATATTCATCGCGGATCTACGTTTGATGTCATTGTAATTTCAAGTTTCCAAAGAAATTACCCTTCGATTTTTCTTAGTATTTTTCTGAAGAAAGCTGACTTCCAGCCTCAAAATTTGCCAAGTAACTCGGGATAGTTAAATAATTCTAACTGTTTGTTCTCAATTTTTTTCATAGATTTTTAAAACAAACAAAAGGAAAAAAATGATTTTTGATTTTTTGGTATTCTACGTGCAAGATCCAAATAAAAAATTAACATCTCTTTTTTTCCTGCATCAGAGGTTCCCAAACTTTTTGCTGAAATTTTCAAAATTTTCGCGGTGCACCAACAATTTTTTACAAAGAATTTTAATAATTTGAACACCTTCAGTTCAACATTACAAATATAAATCGCAAAAAAGCCTTCAATGTCATGCTTTTTTATAATAAAAAAAAAGAAAAATTGCTTAAAGATTCGCAGAACTTAACACAAATTTTAGATTTCTGAAGGATTGCATTGAAAAACTTTTAATTTTTAAATAAAGTACCTAGATTACCAAATTTAAGGGAAAATAGATATAAAAATGAATTGTTCAGAACCTGTCAGAACGGCTGACAGTGACGGTGAAGGGTCAAGTTTTTGTATTTGGTACTTAAAAAACTCAACTCAACAACTCAAAAAAAGCGATTTCAGAATCATGCATGAAATCGACACATAAATTATCGCAGATTTTTCACGATAAGGGGCTAAACCAGTCTATAGGAGGAAATCTTAATCATAGAGACAAACTAACAAGTTATGATAGTGATGTAAGTAAAAATATCGTCCCGAAATGTTTGACAAAGCACGAAGACCTGGAGATTGACAGTACTTATAGATGATAGTATTATGGAAAGAACTTCAAAACAGTTTCTGGAAATACCTACTTTGAATTACAAGCTATTGATAAAATCGAAAACTAAGCCGAATCATAAAAAGTCCAACAATTTGAGAGACCTACGAAAATTTTCAAAATTTCGGATATATAAAAATTTTGTAAAAATCTAAATGTTTCATGAGGACATAATAAATTCCGGAAAACATTCGTAGACTGGAATATTTACTATTTAATTGAAAATTTTTGAAGAGGGAAACACCCTTTGAATGACTTTCTTTTGAAGTCTTCCACAAAAATGCCAAAACATTGGTATCGAATACAAAAAAGGGTTTGATTTGAAACTAGTTTTACAAAACAATACAAAAACAGCTAAAAATTCTGCCTTCAATAATAAGAGTTTGTTCTTTGTGTTTTGGCCCAAGAGCCTGCGGCGCACCTGAGGGATGTTCGCGACGCACCAGGGCGCCGCGGCGCACAGTTTGGGAAGCACTGTCCTACATCAAACTATACTTAAGTTACTGTGAATTTGAAAAATAAAAAAAAACTAAGGAACATGGACCTTGTGAAATGTTATTCGAGATTTTTTTACTATTCTACAGTTTTTATCAAAAAAGGATTCATTATTTCTCCGGTATTCGAAATTTCAGACCCTCTCGAATAACATTCAAGAAGGTCCATTTTTTTCTGACTTTTTTGGATTCGCTGTAACTTTGGTGTGCTTGGCTGTAGGAAGAAAATATAAAAAAAAGATATAAAAAATCTCAAAAATTAAATAAAAAGAAAATCGGGTTAAGTACGGTTCCTTTGAATTCCACTAAGAATTTGCATCCTTTGACAGATACGTATTTCGACCTCAACTGTAAGGTCGTCTTCAGTGTCTTGTACTTGACTCGACTTAAGTACAAGACACTGAAGACGACCTTACAGTTGAGGTCGAAATACGTATCTGTCAAAGGATGCAAATTCTTAGTGGAATTCAAAGGAACCGTACTTAACCCGATTTTCTTTTTATTTACAGATATTCCCCTAACAAGCCCAGGTTAATCATCATCTCAAAAATTGTTACCATTTGACTGTTTTAGACATCGATGAAAAATCAAATTTTGAGAAAAAATAGTTGGAAGCATTTGGCTATCCTGAGCAATTTAGCACATTTTGATTATTATTATTATTAGGATTAGTAATATTTATTAAAGACACTTTACCACTTATGTGGCATTCGTGTCTGTGCAAATTTTAAGGCTGGAAGTCAGCTTCCGACTGAAAAATAACTAAAAAATCGAAAGGTACACGGAAAATTCAAACTACCTAATATTTGGGTCGATTTTACTCGAAATTGAGTATATTGAATAAACTCGCTACTCAAAATTAGGTTGTTTTCCCTCTCTGCTTCACCGATGTTGGCAAAAACAAACAAAGATGCATCTACCCAAAGGGGGTCCTTGACCCCAATAAGCTAATTTTGGGTAAATTTCGGTTTACTCAAAATTGAGTTGAATGAGGGGGGTCTTAGGTTGAATTTATTTACTCTTGAGTATATTTTTTAGCTGGGGGTAAAGGCAATCTACCTAGCGTGAGTTTAATCGATTTACTCAAATTTTGGCTTATTGGGCCGATCTATGGAATTGCGTCAAAAGAACTCAATTTTGGGTAGTTTGGCGGTTCCGTGTGAGGTATTTTGGAAATTGAAATTATATGAATCCTCAAATATATTCACGATGAATATTATTTTTTCTATAAGTCCTTCAAATATCCTCAAAGATCTTCGAAGACATTATTTCAATCCAACAAACCGTTTTGGTATTATATTATTTTTAAGAAGAAAATAAGGATTTTTTCATACGCTCTTTTCAAAAGTTAGGCGAAGCATATTGCAAAACATGGAAAACATTTTCAGGTAAAAGCTCATTCATGGGCAAAATTTCATTTGAATTCAAAAAGGCCGCGTCTACGCAATTCGTGCGTTGAGCTAAAAATGTTATCTGTAACTAGCAATACAGTCGCATTGTTTGCATTGCATTTGTTTTCTGTGTATTTTCAGTTCTTGTTCAAGTTTTGTTTGATTCACGCCGCATTGATTGTAAACTTTCATCCCTGTATAACGAATAAGATATCGCGTTTCTACTAGTAGTTTCCAGAATCTACACTGTTTCGTTTCTGTTTCGTGATGCATAGCCATACTTTGTTTCCCCCTGATGATGCCTCCCTCTGCATCATAAAAATAAACAGAGATCTTTATTCACAATCCCTCCCCAAGTTGGATGAAAACCACTCATCTCTCCTTGTGGCTTGTGTCGCTGTATCTTGGAGCTGTGTATATCGAGTTCAGATGACTCTTAAACGGCCTTTTTCTTCCCATTCGATTGGTGCTCCTCTTCCGAGTTTTACTCTTTATGGCATCGCTATTTCCGTCCCGCACACAATGTAGGTACAACTGTACAAAACACATGCACAGCACACAGCACAGACCATCTGCAAACACTTGGAAAAAGGCCACTTGCGCGCGGCCAGGCCTCTTGGCTTGCTTGCTTGCTTGCACTATACCTACTGGAGCAGACTAAGAGCTGCGAGAGTGTGTAGCCATTTAAAAACTTTCGGTACACATGCACCGGTACGGTTTGGACGGCTTTATATTTCTTAAGCTTGAGAAAGGTGTTCGATTCTTTTTTTATTTTTTTTTTTATGAAAATGATCACTATTTAACAAGATCATGCTGAGTGATTTAAGGACAAGAGGTCGAAAGACAAAACATCTTAAGGACAGTAAGACCAAACACGGAAAAGTCGAAAGTACAACAGGTTAAAAATAAATTGCATCGTGGAAAAAATGCTCTTTTGCATATTGGCATTCCTATTTTTTATGGATGTTTTCCTTTTCGACCTTCAAAAGTACAAGACCTTTTGTCGTTAAGTTTTTTTTTTATTTACAGATAAAAAGATTATCTCCTTCATTATTGTTTTAAATAGAGAAAAACAACTGAGAGATAGCTGAAAATGAAAAAAAAAATATGATCGATCAACTGTTGTTTAAACTAGAATGTGTATACTTAAAAATATTCTCAAAAAATCTCAAGAGACCTCAAGAGACAGACCTTGTTCACACCGTACGTGATTTGATCCGTTTTTGCGCTGGCGGATGTATTTCGCTGTCCACCTTTTATTTTGGCGAAAAGTAGACCTTGACATGGATGACTATTCCCCGTCGTCCGTTCGCCCCGTTCGATGGATGGACTTCAATCCAATGGAGCGTGTTGCTCTCTTCTCTTCATTGAGATCTCCTGGTCTCTGCCGTTCCTAACTTGCTTCGTAGTAGAATGTGATGCTTGACTGGGCGTCACGGCAAAGACGAACACATAATTTGGGAGAGTCTTGAGAACATCTTGAACCTCTACCATCTATATAGCAGAACTCTCAAGAGCGACAAACCCCAGTCAGTAGAGTTGATGATGCGCATGGTTTGAAATAGAATTCTCTTTTTGTTTTGACGGAAGCACCAATACAGTTTTGCTCCGTTGCGATATGTGGAATGGAAGTACGCAAAACGCGCAAAACAGCTGCTTGATGTGTGTATGTTTGGTAGGTTGGTTTATAATACGCAGCGGTGTCTGGTTTGTTTAGAGATCAAACTGAACAAGCGGTTTTTATTCCGGTTGTTGATGTATGTATTACTATGTGATATACATACTTGGTGCACTTTGAGATGGGCTCTACTGTGTAGTGTTTCTGCAACATTTTTGAATTGTGGATTGTTAGCTGATTGATTGTATACAAAAATATAAACAGAGCCACTGTCGACTAACCGGGTTGTTATTCATATATGCTTCAAGAGGGAACAAGTTTTGAGTTCACACGATTTAAAATGCGCCGTTTAACATTTGCGCGTTGTGTTATCATGCTCAACAACCATTGATGTTTTCGTTTGTTTAAAAGTACGATGAAATCATCATGAGATATCAGAGGAGTGGTTTTATACTCTCCTTGATGGATTTTTGCCCCTCACGAGAAGAGGCCAAAAAGTGTGTTTTCCCATAAAAATTCCCATGAAATTCTCAATCACGACGCGTAAATCATAAACATAATAGATTGTCCTCAATTTTTTCACAGTTGTTCATGAACTGGAATAAATGCAAAAAAAGAACGATATGCCAGTTCGTATTTTCTACGACGTTACAATCATCGGAAAAGATAAGTAATATTATTGTGACGTTCGTTGTTACTAGACATCGAGTGAGATCACATCTGCATCTCCACGATGGTCACAGGAAGGAATTCTCGTTAGTAAGGAGCAATGCAAAGCAAAGATAACCGTACACATCGTAGTTGCTACTCCGTGATTGACCAGAACAATCGATGTTGCACAGAGAAACATTGAATCAAGCTCCATTATAGCTACACATTCTCAATGTGCACAATTTGAGAGTTCAATATTTGAAAGTCAATAACGGCGCTGGCCACGTCCTTACGGTCATCGGGAGAGGCAAGGAATGTTAGTTCGACAACATTCCTTGTCGATTTGTTACTAGAAACCGTGGAATCCACAACATCCACACAGTTGTCTCGGGAAGGAGTATTTGTTAGTAGGGTAAGGTCTGGGAGTCACCTATGGTAGGTAATATGATTCACACCACTAAAAATACGCGTCGCGATAATCGTAAAATAAGCGAGATTCCGATTTAACCGATCAATTTCTGAAAAAAAAAACAAATCCTTAGAGAAATCATTGGAGGAATCACTGCAAAAATATGTAAAGGAATCCTTACAGAAACCTCTGGAGCAACCCCAAGAAGAATGTTTATACTTTAGAGGAACCCCATCAAGTATTTCTCCAAGAGGTTTTCTTTAAAGATCTCTTCTGGATTCATTCCAAGAATATCGAAAACCTGCTGTGATTGCTGAGAAATGAGATTCCCTCAGGTTTTTTTCTGGGATTCCTCCAGCGAGTCCACTTGAAATTCCTCATGTGATATTTCCATGGATTTCTTCATGAATTCTTCCAGGGATTTTTTTCCAAAAATACCCGCTGATGCTTTCCAGTGATACTTTCAGATGTTAAGAGATTTTTTCAAGGCATCACCCAGGAATTTCTCTTTTGATTCCTACATACATTTCTGCAAGGATTTTTCTAAGGACTCTTCTGGCATTGCCACTAGAAATTCTTTCTGTAACTCTGCTATAAATTCCTGCTGTAATTTATTCATGGTTTTCTCAAGAAATGTTGTATTGCTGGGAATTCTTTTGAGATTATCCTGGAAACTACTGCTGAGATTGGTTCAGGACTGCTACTGGAATTCATGTAGACATTTCTGCCGGGAATCCTCCATGGTTTTTTGCTGAGCTTTCCATGCAAAACCAGCAGGGAATCCTTCAGGAATTCCTGGAGGAATCTCGAGAGTAATAATTGGAGATACTGCTACTGAGAATCTTTGAGAAATCTCAGCAAGAGTTCCAGGACAAATTAGTAGGATTCCCTGAAGGCCGCGCTTCCCAAACTCAGTTTCCACGGCATACCAGCCTCTTGCGAGTTCGCTTAAACGAGTCGAAAAAGCGAGCCTGCAACACGTTGGGGCGCCGCGAAAACAGAGTTTGTGAAGCGCAGTTTGAAGGAATTCCAGCAGTATTGAATGTTGCTTTCATAACAAAACGCGCTGCCAACTTCCAGTCGGCATTTCTGAATCATCGCAACGAATCAAGCACCACCTCTGCTGCTGTTTGTGTTAGTGAGATCGGAGAAACGTCAGACTCCCGCCTGCTGATTGGCTGCGACGACTCTGGCGACGGTTTCATCCGCGACGGATTCAAATCGTCGCGTTCGATAAGGGGGGAAACCGTCAATAATTACTAAAATACAATGAAGAATTCCTAGAAGAATTCTTAAAAAAAAGTTGAGGAATAATAGAAAGAATTCCTAGAGAAGTTTCAAAAGGACTCCCTTGCGCGATCTCAAGAGGAAATCCTGGAGGAATCCTAGGAGTAATTTTCGGAGGAATCTCACCAGGCATCCCTAGAAGAATTGATGTAGAAATCTTTTGAGAAATCCTCTTGAATTTCATCCAGGAATGCCTGATGGATTTCTGCTAGAAATTTCGGCTGACATACTCGAGGGGATACCTCTATAGATTTCTTCAGAAATTCCTTCAGAGGTATCTTCAAGCAATCCTCCAGGATGTCTGATCGGAATACCTCCAGAAATTCTTACCGGATTTTTTTTTCATGAATTCCTGCCAGGATTTCTCCAAGTATTCTTTCTGAGATCTCTCAAGCATTTCCACATGGTATTTCAGCAGTTACTGCTCTAAGGAATCCTTCAGGAATTCCTGGAGGGTTTCCAGCAGAAATTGATTAAAAATGTTCTCTGATTTCCAAGTCCACCACCATGTTTTTAATGGTATCCAAAAAAAAAGTAACTGGTCAAAATTTCAGTCAAACGCAAAAAAATCAAGAGCTGCATCAAATCAATTTGGTGTTTTCCTGCTATTTTCGAACTTTAAAAAATCATAACTACACTTAAATTTTTCGAACATTTATTTTTTAACACAAATTGTAAGATATACTTGTCTATTTACGGCTGTTCGAGTCCGTATGAAGTTGATCATCAATATTAACTTATTTTCTCGATCAGCCTAGATAGCTGTGTGGTCTCGGTAGCGATTGTCTCAATTGGCTAAGAATAACACTACGGACCGCCTGTTCCGGTGGTAAGAATCCACCAACAGGTGGCCCCTAATTCATGGTGTGATGCGGCTTTATGCTTACCGTGCCTAGGAATAAATGGCTAGGGGGGTCCAATAAAAACCTAACCGCTAACGGAGCCTGTGGAGTACCAGGGCGCCCTCCACAGTATGTAGCCCTTACTGCGCTAACCGGAGCAATGGTGCAGTGGACCTTGTGTTTCTCCGAGACAATCAGCTGCCCTTCTTTAGTCTCACTTGAGGCTAAATAAGAACGGGATTATGAAGATGTTGTTAACCCTCGAGCAGTCGCGTCTTTGACTACCTGCAACGGCGCCACGCTCACGCTGTGTACCACAAGCGTGTATTTTTCATGATGCGTGTACTCAGTACACGACGCGACCGCTCCCGGGTTAATTAGTTTAAATTTTCACCTATATGGTTTCGCATTATGCGATTTACACAGTGTATTCTGTGTATCCTCGCCTTTGGCGTTTTCCAATCGATACCGATTTGGTTTTATTGTTGCTGTTCTTTGTTGTGCTGTTGTTGCGAAGAGTTTAATCTTACCTAGTTTGGGTAGTGGCTACGGTTAAGATAGCTCAGATCAATCTTCAGCATAAAAGAACAGCAACGATCAACCTTTGCAGACTTATGCAAAATGGTACAGCCCAAGTGGCCTTGGTACAAGAACCTTACTTTCGTAAGGGAAATTTCTATCTAGGAAACCTTGTGAACCCGGTGTTTGCCACTTTCAGTAAACATGAAATGGCAAACTCGCGTGTCATGCCTCGAGCCTGTGTGCTTGTCAACAACGCAATAGTTGCTACACTCATCTCTGAACTAACCACCAGGGATGTATGTGCTATCACAATTGATGTATCTGTTGGAAACCTCGACAGGAAATACGTCTATTGTTCTGTGTATTTACCGCATGATGAACCATCCCCTACGGATGCTTTCAAACAAGTCATCGCATACTGCACTTCAAAAGGCCTTCCGCTAATTGTTGGCAGTGATGCTAATGCTCACCATATCATCTGGGGAAGCTCAGACATTAACTTGAGAGGCTCCAGTTTGATGGAGTACTTAAGTAGTACAGATCTTGCATTACTTAACATAGGCAACCGCCCAACCTTCATGGTATCTGCTAGAGAGGAAGTGTTAGATGTAACGCTTTGCTCTAGCAGAATTAGTCACGAGCTGACCAATTGGCATGTGTCAGATGAAGAATCTTTATCTGACCATCGCTACATCTTTTTTGAACATTTAAATGTTACTTCGCAAACATTGCGTTTCATGAACCCTCGGTCAACAAACTGGGATCTTTATACTGATTTGGTTGCAGCCAAATTTCATGGATATTCACCATCCATTGACACTCCAAGTGATTTAGATGATGCCGTTGATACTACAACGACCTTCATCATGGAAGCTTTTGAAGAAGCATGCCCTCTACGGTCTGTGAAGATCACAAGAGGAACCCCTTGGTGGAACACTGATATGGCGAAACTCAGGAAACAATGTAGAAAGAGTTGGAACAGACGACGTTCGGCTGGTTCGGAGGCTTTCAGGTCGGCTCGCAAGGCCTACAGGAAAGCTTTCCGGTCTGCTGAACGATCCTGCTGGAAAAACCTTTGTACAAATGTTTCCAGCTTGAGTGAAGTCAGTCGGTTAAACAAAATCCTTGCGAAATCTAAGGATTTCCGGGTGAACGAACTTCGTTTGCCAAATGGCGATCTGACTTCCTCTGATGAGGAAGTTCTGGAATGCTTATTCAGCACACACTTCCCTGGATGTGTAGATATTACATCTTCGGATGATCCTGATGTCTTTTCTTGTAGTTATGATTCTTTAGCTTCGGCTCGAAGTATTGTAACTATAGAATCGATTGAGTGGGCTCTTAATAGCTTTGCTCCTTTCAAATCTCCTGGGGCAGATGGGATTTATCCTATTTTGCTTCAGAAGGGATTTGATTATTTCAAACATGTTTTGAAAAAACTACTTGTTTGCAGTTTTGCTACAGGGTATATTCTCAAATCCTGGAGGGATATTACTGTAAAATTTATTCCGAAAGTGGGTCGTGCGTCGTTCTTCATACGAGTTTCAGACCTATCAGTTTGACCTCTTTTCTTCTGAAATGCTTAGAACGCATTGTGGATCATCACATCCGTGATGTTCATCTGGCCAACGTGCCTCTTCATGTGAACCAACATGCCTACCAATCTGGTAAGTCCACTGTGACTCTTTTACACAAGGTTGTTTACGATATCGAGAAAGCATTCGCTCAAAAGCAATCTTGTTTGGGTGTTTTCTTAGATATCGAGGGTGCCTTTAACAACGTGCCTTTCGATGCCGTATTGGAAGCCGCACGGAGTCATGGTATATCTCCAATGATTTCCAATTGGATTCACCAAATGCTCAAAAACCAATATCTCTTCTCAACATTGCGTCTAGCAGGGATTAGGAAATTGAGTGTTTGTGGATGCCCCCAAGGGGGAGTCTTATCACCGCTTTTGTGGAATCTCGTAGCAGATACGCTATTGAGGCAACTCAATAATAGCGGTTTTCCTACTTATGGTTTTGCCGACGACTACCTAACATTGTTAGTTGGTATGTGCATCAGCACCCTTTTCGACCTGATGCAAAACGCCCTTCAGGTATTTGAGGCCAATATGGCCTTTCGGTTAATCCGAGTAAAACATCTATTGTTCTTTTCACGGAAAGGCGAAACCGTAATGGCGTTCGACCTTTCCGTCTCTTTGATTCTGAAATCGATGTGACTGAACAGGTAAAGTACGTTGGAGTCATTCTTGATTCCAAGCTTTCCTGGACACCCACATTGAGTTCAGAATCAAGAAAGCTTGTATGGCCTTCGGGCAATGCCGGCGTACTTTTGGTACAACTTGGGGTCTAAAACCCAAGTATATCAAATGGATTTACACAACTGTGGTTCGGCCAATATTGGCTTATGGATGTCTTGTGTGGTGGCAAAAGGGTGAAGTGAGAACGGTCCAATCAAAATTAGGCCATCTCCAAAGAATGTGCTTAATGGCGATGTCTGGAGCGTTCTCTTTAACTCCTACGGCAGCGCTCGAAGTTCTCTTTGACGTTGCCCCACTACACATTCATCTCAAACAAGAAGCCCTTTCTTGCACTTACCGGTTACGGGTACTCGGTCTACTAGAGGAAACTCCTGTGAACCGCACATCAACACACACCTCGTTGTTTCCACTTTTAGTGAATTGGGACAAAATTGTCCCTGCTCCAAGTGATCTTACAATTGGTTGTAATTTTCCATATAGGACATTTTCCACGAAATTCCCTTCCCGGGAAGAGTGGACATCTGGTTATCTGGAAAGAAGTATTTCAGACGGCATCGTATGTTACACTGATGGCTCCCTTCTCGAAGGTCGAGCAGGTGCTGGTGTTTATTCTCGTGAGCTAAGGCTGTATCAGTCTTATTCACTTGGTAGACACTGCACCGTTTTTCAGGCCGAAATCTTTGCTCTTATGTGTGGAGTGCAATCAGCACTTCAGCAGCACGTAATGGGCAAAGTAATATACTTCTGTTCAAATAGCCAGGCTGCTATTAAAGCACTTGCTTCGGCCAATTCAGGTCGAAGATAGTTATCGCTTGTCGAACTCAAATCGAGGAGCTGAATTCAGCAAACGCTGTTCACCTTGTATGGGTACCTGGCCATTCTTCCATTGCTGGAAATGAATTGGCTGATGAGTTAGCTCGCACTGGAGCATCACATGACTTCATTGGCCCTGAGCCAGCTATTCCGGTATCCAAGTGTTGGGTAAAGCTTCAGATTCACACCTGGGCTGTCACTCAACACAGACAATATTGGAATAGTTTGGAGTCATGTCGTCAAACCAAATTGTATAGTGCTGAGCCATCTCTACGGGTGGCGAAGTATCTAACTAATCTGTCTAAGCAGAATTGCAGCATGCTGGTCAAAGCATTGACTGGCCACTGCCGACTCAGCTATCACATGGCGAATATTCAGCAAGCTGATTCATTTGCCTGTGATAGCTGTGAATCCGATTATGGAACTTCGTATCATTTGATATGTAATTGTCCAGTTTTCGCGCAACTGCGTATTCGGGAAACACTTATTAAGTGAAACTGACTTCAGAAACCTGAATCTTCAGGATATTCTGTTGTTCTTAACCCGCTGTGGTAAAGAGCTATAGGCTGTCTTTCGCTTTATGCGTTATTACAGTGCCCTTTTCAGGGCGCTGTTTGCACCCATTGTGGTACGCTTGTGCGTTAGTACCCTCTTCCAGGGTATTTTTCCTATTTCCCTACCTGTCCCTATCCCCATCCAAATCCTTTTTCCTTCCTTTTCCATCAGGTAGATGATGAAATAGGCTGTTATTTTGGCGATGGCACAAATGTCCCAAATGGAGGATAACGTGCCTCTGGAGCCGGCCTTCTGATACCTGATACCTGCTACAAGTTACTTGAACATCGTTTGCTAATTAAATTAAAGGAAACATATATAATTATCACTTATGTAATCCGAAAAACCAAAGTTGAATTTTTGATAGAATTTATTTTGGAGCATCCTTTTATAAATATTAAGTTGGATATTCTTAAACGGCATTACATTCTCTAATGTTTTGTGTTTTTTTTGTTTCCTTGACATCAATCCTGTAAGATTTGAATAAAAATTATTTTCAAAACCGAATTAAGACCAAACCCGTTATCTATTTGGATAGTGAATTATCCATATGTCTCTTATTTTTAGTTTCTCAAAACTTACAAATTCTTTCAAATATATTTGTTTATCAGGACAAAGGTAATTAGAAATTCAATTAGCTTGTGGATAGAGCTATTCTAAAATGTTGGCTGTTGTTTTCAGAACTGTTCTTTCTCTAAGCTTCGTTATGTTTTAAACCAATATTGATATTGTTACATAAAAAAGATAAATGTCTGACGTTACGTATTTTTGCAGCAATAAATAAATTAAATAAATATTTAAGAGAGCAATGAAGAATATCCACTAGGTTAAAAGAATTATTTTGTTACAGTTCGAAACGATATCACGACAAGTCTGCTAAATTGCGCACTCTTTCCAAGCAGACACACTACCCCCCTTATACACATATGGCAAGTGTGGTAATAATATGAAAAACATTATTATAAGCGCTCACTCAGCACTGACTGTCAACAGTCAGTAAGTTGACTACTATTATGCTCTGTACGACAACAAAACTATCAAGCCAACTGAATAACAATTCGCTGCTGGGTGGTTCCATTAAATGGTGGTGCAAGTGCGACCAAATGCTTGTATTACGCAAAACACAGACGCCAAAAATTACGGTATGCAAAGTATACAAGTCTGCCTTTGGTAGTGGAGGATAAAAACTCACTTTCTCTTGGACGGAAGCGCAAGCAGCAGTAGCAGCGGTGAAGGTTAATCTCTCATGTTGCTTGTTTAAGTCTTTGAACAACGGCTAATTACCGTTTATTACAGTTTGTGTACTGTACAGAGTTTATTTTGAATATTCATTATTAACCAAAGCATAAAATAAATGGATCATATGTTTATGACGGAAATGCATCAATTCAACAGAAGAACATTACAATTGAAACATCATTATGCAGTCATCGAACCATCCTAAAACCCATCGGACCATTCTCTACTCCCGAATCAAAACGCTTATTGAAACGACGGAATGAAAAGACCACAATGATGAAGGAATACATTCACTGAATACTGACTGACTGACTGACGTGTGTAGGTTATTTTCGGGGTGGAATTATACGATGCAAAATACCCACATGCGACTCACTCGACCACGACAGTAGAATGGAATCGAAATGCAAAAACACAATGAATAATGTTTGGTTTTTAAGTTAACAGCTCAGCGAGTTCTCGTCATCTTTACTCAGAACATCGAATATCGGAATCAGCTTGAATGCAGACCAGTATGAATGAAATGTGCTTGACCACCTAGCTGTGGAAGATTTGTGTTAGTCGATATGTATTCTGAAAACTGTTGCTCACGAAAATAACACAACGCGAGAAGTTTATCACCGTTGCTAAAACATGTGTCGTGTGATTTTCGGAATCGCTATAGTTATTTATGTAACGAGTTGCAAAAAGTTGATTTTTTCAACACGAGTCGTAGTGGATAAATACGAAGAGTGCTGAAAAAATCAAGTTTTGCAACAAGTTTCATACAAAATTTTATGCAATAATTTTTTCATAATGCAACCCATTTGAGTTGCATAATGTTCATTATGCAACTCATTTCAGTTGCATAATGAGCAAGTTCGGAAAAATTGGTCATTATGATACCAAAATGAGTTATATAAAATGTAAATTATGATACTGAATTGCATAAAATAAATTTGCTATCGGAACTCTAAGTCTGTCTGTCTAATACAGTAAGGACCCGATTTTGTTAGCCCCTGGTTCAAATATTACGTAACGCCAATGAGGGAGGGAGGTCAAGCGCTGTGTTACGCTTCATACAAAGTTTTTTAAATTTCTCCTACAAAAATAGTTACGCAGGGAGGGATAGTGGATTGGGTCTAAAATTGCCAAATTTTGCGTTACGTAATATTTGAACGGACCTTTTGTGGTAAAAAAATCTAATAGGTGTTCAGGGCACAGAAAAAAAGTATTTGCTTTCTGCTTTTTTTTAAATTTTTACTAACGTGTATTTTAACTTATATGCTAATTCTACACTCTTTTGCTTTCTACTTTTACAACAAAACTTTTACTTCTTTTTCTTCTTGTCATAACATCCCTACTGGAACCCAGCCTTCTCCTATCTTATTGCATCTGCGGTCTACAGAAGTAGCTTTAAGTGCCAACGAATGAAAATGAAACAACATCTGATTGACAAGTTGACTCATACTGCCCGAATTGGCTACGTTTCCGCTGCCTTTCCACTTTAATTTCAAGGGCCTATCTCTGAAAAATCTCTGGAGAAATCTTTGAAGAAATGTTTGGGGGAATTTCTGGAGAAATTACCCGAGGAATTACGGAACGTAACCCTCAAGACATTCTCGAAGGTATCCCGTATGTAGTTTCTGCAAAAACTTTTACAGGAGCTCCGAATAAATCCCTTAAGTAATTTCTGAAATAATACTTACTGCAATCTCCGTAGAAATCTCTAGAAGCATCCCTGAAGGAATTCCTGGAACATTTCTGAAAAATTGTTGAAGGAATCCCTATTGCAAACTTTGAAGAAATCTCCCTGTGAAATCCATGAAGGAATTCCTGAAAAAAGCACTGGGGAAATATCTGGAGCAGTTTAAGTAGAAATCACAGCAGAAATGGGTTGATAAACTCTAGCATGAATTCCAGGAGAATTTCCAACACGATTTTCTAAAGAAATTTCAGAAGCAATACCAATAGATTTTCGTATAGGAATACAAAGAGGTAACCCTGGAAATATCTCAAGAGGGATCCCCGAGAAATCCATAGAAGATGCCCAATTAAGAAATCTAACAGAGTGAAAACTCTAGAAGAATTCTTATATGAGTTATAACTGAAGGCATTAATACAGGAACATTTTTAGAAATTCTTAGAAGAGAAATTCTTGGAAAAACCCCTTGGAAAATCGCTAGATTTATTCATCAATGGGTTAGCTCCAGGGGCACGTTCTCCTCCATTTGGAAAATTTGTGGCTTCCGTAGATTTATTCACGGAGTAATGCACGGAGTAATTTATATAGAAATTTGTGCAGAAATATCTACAGAACTCTCTGAATACAACACAACAGGAGTTACTGTAGAAATTACTGGATAAAGCCCTACAGGAATACCAGCAAGAATTTCTGGAGGAATCTCAGCAGGAGTTTCTGAAGGAATCCTTCGGGGGGTGGTATCATAGGAAGAATGCATGAACAATTCTTAGGGAAATATCTGAAAGGGTTCTTATAGAAATTCTTGGATTATCAAAGCAGATATGTATGGAGAAATCTCAGCAGGATGTCTTGAAAGAATCGCATAGGAAAATCCCTGGATAAAGCCACGTAGCAATTGAAGGAGGAATTCTTGGCGAAATCCTTGGAATAACCCCTGGAAACATCTCTGTACCCGAGCAGAAGGGCATACCTTGCAAATACCATACGAAGAGCAACATGTGCTCTAATACCTTAAATTGTTATTGCTGCGTTATTCTACGAAATGTAATGAAAACATCACAATAACAGTTGGGGGTATTTGAGTATAGTTTGTTATTGATGTAGTATTTGTTGGTTTAGCAGTGAAAATAACCGAGGAACAAGATTTGCTATTGCATCATGAAGTAGTCGAACAAATGAAACATTCAATAACAAGAAATGTTATTAGTTTGTTATTTAATAACCTTGGGATAACAAATACAGCACTTGAAATTTTAGGTATGCATTAATTATTGAAATAACAAGACTTGTTATTTTCTAGGTGATATTTATACAAAATTTTGGTATTAGTTTTTGTTATTTTTCCTCTTATTACCACCTAATGGAGGGCATATCAAGGTATGATAGTATTTCAGATAAATACCTTGATATGTTGTTCATTTGTTATTTTCTTCTGCTCGGGTAGGAGTTCATGTAGGATTGTTTTCGAAGAAAAAGTCCTGCAGGAATACCAGCAAATTTTTTCGGAGAAATCCTAGCAGGAGTTCCTGAACGAATCTATAGAAAATCTTCTGGAGAAATCACAGAAGGAATGCCTGGAAAAATCATAAAGAGACACATCTGAATGAATCGTTATGAAATCCCCGAAAGAATTCCTTTAAAAATTTCCAGCGGAATTCTTGGAGAAAGATCAGCAAAAATATTAACAAGAAACCAAGCAAAAATTCTTGAAGGAATCGCAGCAAGAATTTCTGGGGAAATCCCACCTCGAACTCCTTAAGGGTTTCTAATGGATAAATCCCTAGAAGAATTCCGACAGCAATTCTTAAAGCAATCCAAGCAGGAAATCTACAACACAAATCTCATAATAAATATCTGGAGCAATCCTTACAAGTAAGCCTGGAGGAATCCCAGAGATTTTCTGGTAGAAGAAGTGAATTGGTTGACTTGTAATCACAACAACAGGCAGCGTTTATTGTTTGCTCTGTTCCAGAGGAAATTAAGAAGAATAGTCTTTAAGCCCATATAGCCGATGTGCTAAGTGCACGTGCAATCAGCAAAACCATGCTGAGGGTGCGAGTTTGATTCCCGGTTAGCCCAGAATCCGTTTCATATTCGACATTTCCTTAACTACCTTGTGTATAAAATATCTTTATGACTACCACACGATATACATATGAAAAACAAACATTGGCTGTGGAGGATATCAGTTAAAAATTGTTCTCATAAAATACCAAGCTGAGGAGCAGGCTGGGTCCCAGTTGTAACGTTATGCCAAGAAGAAAGAGAGAGAGTTGGAATCTTTTAGCAATTTAAAACAATATTGGTTTGAAACATTGGCTAGGGTTGGGTGCTAAAATGGCATAAATGTGTTAGTTGGCAAAGAAGTTTGACAGCTTTCAAAAGTTACAAAAGTTCTTCATTGCGTATTTTTTCTATGACGCCTAAAGACATCAACTGCATTAATATTGATTATAAAATTGAAATGCTGAATGAAAAACACATTCATTTTTGTACTTCAAAAAGGACTGACAAAATCGAGGGCTGACAAAGTCGGGTCCCCATGGGGACCCGACTTTGTCAGCCTCCGCACTGTGCACTGTATTCATTTAGAATATACTGTCCACATAAATGATTCCCTGGTACTAGTCACTTTCTTGCTTTGGGGTGTATAGTAATGAAGTCGAGAGGATCGTAATAATCTTATGCTCATTTCAGAGAACGAACAATAATGGCACTTAAGCCTATGCTTTGAAGCTAGGATATTAGGCAACAATTCCTATGTCCCATCCCAGAAAGAAGACCTTCAATGGAGTGACATAACATTTCTTAGCAACGTCACTCCCAACGTTTTTTTTTTATTTTACGTCTATAACATTCGCTGCTCAGTAGGCCTGGCGACATCTATACTTTTAATGCATCTCCGATGGCTTGCAAGTATTGATAATGACAAGAAAATGATTAAAGTAGTTAATTTCTTATTTTCAAGGATTCTTCCAAGAGATGCCTTTGTAAGTGTAGACTAGACTAGGCCCTAAATGATGGAGATATTCTTGTAACATTCGATTCGTCATCATGTTTTCGAAATAGTCGTTAAAACGGATAGTTCACATTTAATATCTGCTGTGCTAGTCCTTGTATAGCACTGAACTTAGACTTTGGTACTGTACCGAAAGGAACATGCTGCCAAGCAGAAGAAGAATGGTATGCTGCCTATGATCGCATAACTGTTCAATATGAATAGGAAACCCATCCCTGGCCAAGTTCGCACCCTGGCCAAGTTCGCAGGGGTTGACGGTATTAAAGTGAAGGAGTTTCATTTTGATTATTGTAATGTAGTGTTCTTTAGTGAAACATATCACCTTTTTAACACTTTAATGCGCCTCCAACGGTTCCCCACGAACCGGCTGCTGCAGATGGAGTATGGCTGATCATATGCATCAGACATGCTCGATAAACATGGAGGATCCGCCAGGGCTCATTAGAGTCTATTCCCAAGCAATAGTTCCAAGTCGGTTGGATTTAAGAAGGTTTTGATGATCGTTACAAATCCTAATAAAAGTATTGTAGGATTTGTGACAGGTTTTGGAACCTTTTACAGCCAGCTGACTTCAAAATGTTGTTTGGGCACTATTTCCCACGTTTCTCGGTTGATTTTGATTAGTAATTTATTAATGTCATAGTCGCTTTTTCGAATTTTTACAATGTTTGGTCAAGCGAGGGTTAATGAAGAGAGCATTGGTGAGCGAAGCGAAGATCAAACGTGATCCACAAACTGTAGTGTTCCTTATCTACCGTATGAGTTTTGTACACCTATTTCGCTATGAGCTTGATAAGAGATGTGGTAGGAGAGAAAAGGCCTGTTAGGAGAATCAGAGTGTCTCATCAGGCAGATGATACTGTATATAGGCAAATACAAGTTAGTTACTATTGAACCGCCGGGAAATAGAGTCGTCACTCGTTATAGTCCGCAATAAAGTGTTTTAGTTGAGTGCAATTGTACTGAGTACGTTCGTGTTAAAGTTAAGTACCGGAATAAAGTGAAGTTCGGAGTGAAACAGAACTTTTTTCTACGGTGTCCGAAACGATCCGTTTCCCGCGCGCGCACAAACATTTTGGTCCTTCGAGCCGGATCGAGGACGGCCAGGATCGGTTTTCGGACACGGGACCCGTGAACTTTAGTGAAAGTGTATGGGTGGACTCCTGCGGAGCGCGACAGTGCAATTGAAACAGTCGCGAGAAACAATTGAACTGTGTAGTGAACTGTATCGGCCACGGAAGGCCACGAAAATTTGTGAATTTGCGTTCCTGAGGAAGAAAGTGGCCTACCGCCTGTGAAGAAAGGCCGGCCGTGAAGAAAGTGCCATTTTGGACGCGGTCAATCGCCATCGCTGGTGCAGTTCGAGCGCCATCAAGGGCGACAAAGGAACCCCTGACCGGGCGCCATCGAAGCAGGATTGAATAGCAGCGGAGCAGCGGAGGTCGGCGCCATCAACGGAGCTGCAAATCGAATACGGGGAAGTGTTTTGCATGTAGTTTTACGGTGGCTTGTTGCATGTGGCCAACCGAGACAAGGCTGAAAATAAATTTTGTAAATGCATGTGAGTCTTTTCTTTGGCAAGGTGCATGAGTTGTGTCCGCTTTCCTGTTGGTCTCGAAGTTCCGCTTGGGTCTGTCGGCTGTTGTTCTCTGTGGTTGATTTCCCCTCGCTGCTGTTATTGGGTTGCACAGTCCTAAATCTGTCTGTTTGATTCGCGATCGTGGAACGTCGAGTAGATCTGTCACAGTGAGATTATACCGGTGATTGGTGATCAGTGCGTGATTGAATTTGATTAGATTTGACCAGTGCAGTGATGGCCAGTGATTTGCGAACTTTGTTGAAGCGTGAACGCTTGCTTCAGCAAAAGGTGTCTATCGTGGAGAAGTTTGTGATAGCATTTGACAAGGATCGTGACGAGTGTGAAGTAGAAGTGCGACTTAAGGGCCTAGAAGAAGTGTATGTGGAGTTTTTCGTGCTACGCGAGAAGATTGAGTTGCTGATGGAAGATGAAGAGGACGATGGAGACGACATCGATCCTGCTGAGAAGGATGCAACTAACCGTGAACAACAGAATTTTCTTGCCGCCGAAAACTTCGAAAACCGCTACTGCAAGTTGAAAGTTGCCCTGTTGAAACTGCTTCCACCGAAGGATCCACCCCAGCGCAGCGGTGGGACCCCAGCTGAGCAAGCCACTACTCATTCCAAGGTGAAGTTGCCGGAAATCAGTTTACCTGTGTTTAGTGGAAAACTAGGAGAGTGGGTGATGTTCCGTGATACTTTCCGCAGCCTAATCCATCAAAACGGGCAGTTGAATCCGATGGATAAATTTACCTACCTGAGGACGTCGCTTACGGGAGATGCTCTAAAGGAAATCAACACCATCGAGCTCTCGGCTGCCAACTATGAGGTTGCATGGAAGGTTCTCCAGGAACGCTATGAAAACAAGAAGCTGATTGTTAAGGCGTATTTGGATGCACTGTTTTCACTGGAGCCACTCAAGAAGGAGTCGTACGACGGATTGAATCACCTCGTCAGCGAGTTCGAAAAGAACTTGCAGATGTTGGACAAGGTAGGCGAGCAAACAGCCCAGTGGAGTACTATTCTCGCCTACATGCTTTGCGCCCGGATGGATACAGCGACGTTGCGTTTATGGGAAGCGCACCATAATTCCAAAAACGTGCCGAAATACCAGGATTTGGTAACTTTCCTTCGCAATCAGTGTTCCGTCCTGCAGTCAATAACTCCGTCGAAGTCTACCAGTTCCGATCAACGCCAGTCGAAGATTGCTGTGTGCCACGCTGTGGTGAAGATGTCCAACAAATGTCCATTTTGTGGCGAGTCTTGGCATTCTCCATTTCACTGTACCAAGTTCCAGAAAATGAAGGTCACGGAGCGCAACGAAGCGGTGATGAAGAGCAAGCTGTGTCGGAACTGCCTGCATCCTGGTCATTTCTCTAGGACGTGCGACAAAGGTGTCTGTCACCACTGCCGGCAGAAACACCACACCATGCTGCACTTCACCCCGGTAAGATCCTCCGTTCCACCCGCTCAGACGAGAAATCAAGAAGCCAGCCCACAACAACGTCAACCACAATCAAACCCACAGCAACCGAACCAACAAGCACACACTCAGTCAAACAATGCACCCACACACACTGCCAACTCACAAATCAATAGACCACAGCCAAGCACAAGTCAACCCAACACAAGCCACAACTACGTTGCACTACCCAAAACACCTACCCACAACATTCTTTTGTCAACGGCACTCGTACGAGTCAAAGACCGTTTTGGAAACATTATGCTTGCTCGAGCTTTGTTGGATTCTTGCTCCCAACATTGTCTCATGACTAGGGAGTTCTCGAACAAGCTCAAGTTTCGAGTCTCCCCCACATTCTTATCAGTGCAAGGCATTGGGTCTGCACAGAGTGTGTCTACTAAGCGAGTGAGCGCAGAAGTTTCTCCAAGGTCGCGAATGATTTCTCCGTTCGAAGAAGAGATGCAGTTTTTCGTCTTGCCGAAACTGACTGTTTCGCTGCCGACCTCCAGTTTCAACCCATCGGAATGGAAACTTCCTGAGTCGACGTTCATGGCGGATCCAGACTTCTACGAATCTGGGCCGGTGGATGTGATAATCGGGGCGGAGTACTACCTGGACTTGTTGGCCGATGGACGGCTGAAAGCGACGGAGAATGGACCTACTCTGCAGAACACTGTTTTCGGCTGGATCGTTTCTGGCCGAGTTCCGGATATCCCAATCAACGAACCACTTTCCGTAGTCAACGTTTGTTCTACAACGGAGTTGCAAGACCAGCTAACTAGATTCTGGGAGATTGAAACCTGTCGTACGGTCAGCAATCATTCCGTGGAAGAATCTGCTTGCGAGGAGATTTTTGCGAAGACGACAGTGCGCGACGAAACTGGGCGAATCATCGTTACACTACCGAAGAAAGATTATCTCGTCGAGAGACTAGGCGAATCAAGATCCATTGCCATTCGACGACTGAACTGCTTGGAGCGGCGTTTGTCTGTGAACCCGGAATTGCGAACTCAATACTCCGACTTCATCCAAGAATACCTGGATATGGGTCACATGGTGGAGGTTTCTGAGGACTGTGAAGGAGTTGTATACTACATGCCTCATCATGCGGTGCTGAAGCCAGAGAGCACAACAACCAAACTACGAGTGGTGTTTGACGCTTCGTGCAAGACCTCAACAGGAGTATCGCTCAACGAGGCATTGATGGTCGGCCCGGTAGTGCAGGATGAGCTAATCAACATAAATCTCCGATTCCGTCTTCATCGTTTTGCTGTCGTTGCGGATGTGGCGAAAATGTATCGCATGATAGCTGTTTCTGGTCCCGATCGAAAGCTGCAGAGGATCGTGTGGAAGGGCAACACCGACCAAGAAATTCGAACGTTCGAGTTGGCGACAGTGACGTATGGAACAGCGTCCGCACCATATCTCGCTACTAGGTGTCTGGTGCAATTAGCAGAGGAGGAAAAGGAATCCCATCCCATGGCAGCAGCCGTTCTGAAGGAAGACTTCTACGTCGATGACATGCTGTCAGGAGTCGACGAGATAGATGAAGGAAAGCAGTTTGTCGAAGAAATGGTGGATTTGATGCAGTCTGGCGGTTTTACGTTAAGGAAGTGGAATTCCAACAGCGAGGAAATATTACGCCACGTTCCGGAGCATCTTCGCGATGATCGAACCATTCTCACGCTAGATTCAAGTGATTCCACTGTGAAAACGCTAGGACTACAGTGGGAACCACGAACAGATGCTTACCGCTTCAGCACTCCGAAGTGGAACGAGTCAGATGCTGTAACCAAGCGGACAGTTTTGTCGGATATCTCCCGCTTGTTCGATCCGTTGGGATTGATCGGTCCAGCCATCGTTCAAGCAAAGCTGTTCGTACAGGAGCTCTGGGAGCGTGAATGCAGCTGGGACACTCCATTAAGCGAAGAGTTGAAGGAAAGATGGCTAGAGTACCGCAGAAACATGATCGGCTTGGACGGAATCACGGTTCCACGTTGGATTGGAGTCACAAAGTCACTGGAATCCATAGAACTACATGGGTTCTGTGATGCTTCACGAAAGGCATACGGCGCGTGCATTTATATCCGAACCGTTGCAAATGATGGTACCGTAGACGTACGGTTGCTTACAGCGAAATCTCGAGTTGCTCCACTAGAGAATCTCAAGAAGAAGAAGAAGTCACTCTCCACTCCACGACTCGAGCTTTCCTCGGCACTGTTACTCGCACATCTCTACGAGAAGGTTATCGACAGCATCCACATGACCGTGGAATCGCATTTCTGGACAGATTCGACGATTGTGAAATACTGGCTGGCATCAGTTCCCTCCAGATGGAAAGAATTCGTCAGCAACCGTGTATCGGAGATCCAGCACGTCACCAAGGCCGGGACCTGGAATCACGTTCCCGGAACAGAGAACCCAGCAGACATCATTTCTCGGGGCATGGCACCCCCACAGCTACAGTACGAGTCCCTCTGGTGGCATGGACCTCACTGGCTACTCCAAGACCGAGCAAACTGGCCAAATTCTGAACCGGACACAAGTCAACTTCAGCCGTCGATTCTGGAGGAAAAGGGAGCTGTTTCGGCACTGTTGCCCAGCGCGGAGCCTAGCGAAATCTTCAGTCGTCGGTCATCACTAACAGATCTTGTGACGCTGGTAGCCTTCCTGCAACGGTTCTGCTTCAATGCGAGAGCCACAAATCGGGAGCGTCGCAAGCAAGGTCATCTTACTCTCGCCGAACGTGACGCAGCGCTTCGTTTGCTAGTTTGCCTCGCCCAGAAAGAATCCTTTCCGCAAGAATACGTCGAATTGTCACGTGGTCGAACGGTTCAAGATTCCTCCCGTATCGCTTCACTGAATCCCGAGATGGTAGATGGCATTATTTGCGTCGGCGGCCGGTTGCGGAACGCCAAGGTTCCTGCAGGCCGGAAACACCCATATGTCATTGATCATCGTCATCCGTTCACCACGCTCGTCATGGCTGAATACCATCAGAATCTGTTCCACGCGGGCCAACAACTACTAGTGTCGTCTGTTCGTGGAAAATACTGGCCGACAAATGCTCGCAATGTAGCTCGAAAGGTTATCCACGACTGTGTTCGCTGCTTCCGTGTCAAACCGAAGATTCACGAGCAACTGATGGCGGATCTTCCGTCAGAGAGGGTTACACCTTGTAGTCCCTTCCAACGCGTCGGCATTGATCTGTGTGGACCATTCCAAATGAAATATCCTCAGCGTTCTGCCCGTCCCGTGAAATGCTTTGTCGTCGTTTTCGTCTGCCTGGTAACGAAGGCAGCCCACCTGGAATTGGTAGCTGATCAAACGTCTCAGGCATTCCTAGCTTCCCTCAGAC
Source organism: Aedes albopictus (assembly GCF_035046485.1). NCBI lineage: Eukaryota > Metazoa > Arthropoda > Insecta > Diptera > Culicidae > Aedes > Aedes albopictus. The sequence continues at coordinate 129,904,744 of NC_085136.1, read as the reverse complement.
GTTTCACGTCACGACGCGGAAGACCGTCTCTCATCATGTGTGACAACGGCAGAAATTTCATCGGGGCCAATCGAGAGTTGGCAGAACTGAAGAAGCTCTTCATCGACCAGCAGTTCCAGAACACCGTGGTCAGAGAAACAGCGAACGACAATATAGAGTTTCGTTTCATCCCCGCCCGCTCCCCAAACTTCGGAGGATTGTGGGAGAGCGCAGTGAAGTCCTTCAAAACACTGTTGAAACGAACCATCGGGGCAAGAACCCTGCAGTACGACGAGTTCCAGACACTGCTCACGCAGATTGAGGCAGTTCTAAACTCTCGCCCGCTCACTCCGGTTAGCAACGACCCCAGTGACTACGAGGCTCTAACACCGGGTCATTTCCTCATCCAACGTCCGTTGGCAGCGATTCCGGAGCCGAACCTTGATGGCTTACCGGAAAACCGATTGTCTGCATGGCAAACCGTGCAGCATTTTGTGCAACTTTTGTGGAGGAAATGGTCCACTCAATATTTGTCGAACCTGCATAACCGCACGAAGTGGACCAAGAAGCGAGACAACGTGAAGGTCGGAACGATGGTGGTGCTGAAGGACGAGAATCAGCCACCGTTGAGTTGGCTTCTGGGTCGAATAACCGAGGTACACACTGGAGCAGACGGAAACATTCGGGTAGTGACTGTCCGAACGAAGGATGGCAGCTTCAAACGAGCAATATCGAAGGTCTGCATCCTTCCAATCAGCGACAATTTCCAATCGTCAGCAGGGGAGAACTAGGACTCCTCCACCGGCGGAGGTCGAAAGACCTCCGCAGACCAGTTAAGTTAAGTATTTTATTGATTTTCAAAAAGTTAATCGGCTCATTTTTCATTCGTAGCCACATTCCGTCCTCGTTTCCAGTCCAAGAAACGATGGAAGTCAGTCACTATTCGATCCGGTCTCTCCAATTATCGAGGTAATCTGTTTTGTTCTGGTGGTGGTTTTGCATGAACGGTGCATGTAGCAGTCGGTCTGAACCAGGTTCAGCATTGTCAGAATTTGTCCGTGAAGTCAGTTACCGTGGCAGTCCTAGACTGCACTATCAGAAACCCTGCTAAACACTATTCCACGCTTGGCTATTTGAGGTACAAGTACGCGAGCCCGCAGCGGAGGTAGAAGAGCGCTATTCATCCTCCAGGAACCAACGAAGAGATCGTCAACGAGTATGGCCAACTCGAACAGCGGTCTCGGCACTTTGATGTTCCGTCAGCACATGAGTAACTCGCCAGCAAGTATCGACAATCACCATCGTGACGTGTAGGGGTATCATCAGCGCCTGGTGGCGCCGCGGAGGCCAACTGGCCTCCGTTCCAGGCAAGTCCTTGTTTTGTACAGTAATTCAGTTTGAAAAAGCACCCGTTCATTTGATTTATAGCACCATCGACGGCGGCCACAGGGGCCTCGTCTATTCATCAACGAAGACGAACCACCACCAAGGAGAGAAACCGAGTATGAAAACCAGCCAGAAGTCCAACTGTAATCGTATCTGCATCGAGTCGAAGCCCGCAGTCGTGAAGTCCACAGCCCTGGAACGAAGAAGATCCCAGTTAAGCCAGATGAAGCACAGCAGCGAGAAAGATCCAGCATCCAGGTCCAGAGCAAATCCATCCCAAGTCCATCATGAAGTCCAGTTCCCATCCACGTCGAACAGCATCAACAGCAGCAGTCCAATGTTTACCAACGAATAAGGGTCAAGGTCAATCCATTTCCAATCGCCGAAGCAGCAACAGAACAATACGCCCGACAGCAGCAGTAGCAGCAGCAGAAGTATATAACACGGTCAACACGGCGACTGGCAGTGATCAGAGAAGAAACAATTGAATTCGTATACAAAACAAACCAATATAGTATATAATATGCAGTAATCAGAGCAGGAGTAGGTAGTTTTTGAAATCTCTAAGATTTCAAGGCGGCCGGCATGGTCAAGCGAGGGTTAATGAAGAGAGCATTGGTGAGCGAAGCGAAGATCAAACGTGATCCACAAACTGTAGTGTTCCTTATCTACCGTATGAGTTTTGTACACCTATTTCGCTATGAGCTTGATAAGAGATGTGGTAGGAGAGAAAAGGCCTGTTAGGAGAATCAGAGTGTCTCATCAGGCAGATGATACTGTATATAGGCAAATACAAGTTAGTTACTATTGAACCGCCGGGAAATAGAGTCGTCACTCGTTATAGTCCGCAATAAAGTGTTTTAGTTGAGTGCAATTGTACTGAGTACGTTCGTGTTAAAGTTAAGTACCGGAATAAAGTGAAGTTCGGAGTGAAACAGAACTTTTTTCTACGGTGTCCGAAACGATCCGTTTCCCGCGCGCGCACAAACAATGTTAGTTGGTCATATTTTCTTTAAATAAAGCAATTAAAATCGACCGAAGAATCAATAGTGGGAAGGAGATTTGCAGCACTTAATTGTGCTGATAGATTCGAAGCTAACGTGCGAACACTTAAACGCATTGTTGACGTCAATGCGTTCGACGTGACATTTTGGACAAAAACTGACTGCTTTTTATTAACTGAACAACGTTACTTGTGTATGACTAGGTTGACATTTCCAGCTACGCTTGAGAAAATGACATGGTTTATCTAGGTAGGACCGATAGAACAATTGAACGAAATTGAACATTTTTCATAGTATTTGTAGGGAGACGAATACATAATAGTTGACAAGCAACCTTTATTATTTTAAAATTTTATTGCAATCAACTGACCAACTTGACGTATTTTTGTTTATCTCTTAGATGGTATTTTGACACCAACAGAAAAATATCAGAAGCTCAGTTGCATGTTTCTGTGGGTTTTGGACCGATGACAATTTAAGGACACAAGAGATGAACACAGAGAAGCAGAAAACGATTAGCGAAATCAAGAAAACAATTTGTCACAGGATCGACTATATTTTAACATACAGGGTTTGATTGATACGATGAAAAAAAAAACAAACATACGACAACTGACTTAACGAGAAGAAAAACACATTGAACCATACTACAAAATCGAACAAGACGACAAACACAAACCGTGTGACCATAACACTACATAGGCAAATCCTGACTGACTGACAGACCAATTGAAAATTTTCCAACCTTCTATCGTAACTTTCTGAGTCAGTAGGCAACAGTGTCTTAATGGATATCATTTTCCGCGTACGGCTGGCAAACTGCTTCTGAAAGATTACGTACTCTTTTCTATCTTCGGGTCTAGTGTAGAGGTTTCAACTCTATTCAGAGTGCAGCTAGAAACCTAGCAAAAAAAAATATTAATAGGAAACCCATCAAATATGGGACTATTATACGGACATAGGCATTGTACTATCTATTAGCGAATCTTTATTAAAATTTTGCAAAGCACTAAAGTCCCATATTTTTCAAATGTTTATTTATTTTATTGTTTTGTAAATCCAAAAGAAACTAGTATAACAAGATATTTTTCCTTCTCTTCCGCAGACTGCATTCCTGACAGTATTCCTATTGCCATTTCGGGTGATACTCATTCTAGTCTGCCTGGTGATAGCGTGGACGTTAGCAACTATAGGACTTTATGGATTAACCCGCGAAGAGCTAAGGACAAAACCTCTCTCCGGATGGAGGCGGTGAGTGACTGGTTGCACACTGAGAGCCATTTAGATTAGCGTGAACCAACATACCTTTTTACCTTTCAGTTTGACAGTAGTCTTCTTATTTATTGTTCTTTCTTTTTATTACTAACATTATAACTGACTAGTATTCTATCTTGTATTTAATCTACTTAACCTTCGCTTCTTAATAATGATAATGACTGCAGCTCAAATTCTCTTCGAAAACATTGTTCGAATCTTTATTTTTTCAAATGGATTGTTGCAAAAACAATTAGTCTTCTGGAGCTGAACCTCCGGGTCATTCGACACCCGCTTCGGTTGCACCATTCAATAAGAGTCGATTAGATTACATATCAACATCAACAACATTCACACAAACGTTGCGTTGCATCCAACACTCCCGAGTTGTACCAGTTGTATGTTATCGCGTGTCAATTGCTGCTTCGACGCGACGCCACGCGTCCTTTCGTATGTTTACTAACAAGCTCCAATCAACCGACCAACAATAACGACTCCACAAGCTGAACATTGTGGTTCTTCACGTTTTCAAAGCGGTTCGATGCGGAACCTGGACTGCAATCCGGCATACATATGTGGATTGATATGGTTTGCCATATTGACCCACTGCACTGCATTGCAATGTTGCGGCTCGTCTGCCTAATTGCTTGGCATTGTGCCGGTTGGTTATCGTGCGGTGAGGTACATTCTTCTGAAGCATTGCAATTGGATGGATGCAAAGTCAATGTCAAGATCAGAACCGTGAAACGGAGCAGGTTAAGTGCTTATTTTGAGGTAAATGGTTCTTGTTATTCTTGAAAGTGCATTATGTGCTTTCTAATACTATAGAGGTCCCCGGAGGAATCGAGGAGGAATTTCTAGACGAATCCCGGAGGAATTCCTAGACGAATCCCGGAGGAATTCCTAGACGAATCCCGGAGGAATTCCTAGAGGAATCTCCGAAGGGATTCCTAGAGGAATCTCCGGAGGGATTCCTAGAGGAATCTCCGGAGGGATTCCTAGAGGAATCTCCAGAGGGATTCCTAGAGAAATTTCCGGAGAGATTCCTAGACGAATTTCCGGAGGGATTTCTAGAGGAATCTTCGGAGGGATTCCTAAAGGAATCTACGGAGGGATTCCTAGAGGAATCTCCGGAAAAACAATTCTAGAGGAAACTCTGGAGGACATCCTAGAGAAATCTCCGGAAGGATTCCCAGAGGAATCTACGGAGGGATTCCTAGAGGAATCTCCGGAGGGATTCCTAGAGGAATTTCCAGAGGGATTCCTAGAGGAATTTCCGGAGGGATTCCCAGAGGAATCTCCAGAAGGATTCCTAGAGGAATCTACGGAGGGATTCCTAGAGAAATCTCCGGGAAAAAAAATCTAGAGGAAACTCCGGAGGACATCCTAGAGAAATCTCCAGAGGAATTCCTAGAGAAATCTTCGGACGAATTCCTAGAGGAACCTCTGGAATGCGTAGAGAAATCTCCGGAGGAATTTCTAGAGGAATCTCTGGAGAAATTCCTAGAGGTATCTCCGGAGGGATTCCTAGAGAAATCTCCGGAGGGATTCCTAGAGAAATCTCCGAAGAGTTCCAAGACAAATCTCCGGAGGAGTTTCTACAGGAATCTTCGCAGGATTCCTACAGGAATCTCCGGAAGAGTTCCCAGATGAATCTCTGGAAGAGATCCCAGAGGAATCTCCGGAGAAATCCATTGAGGAACCTCCGAGGAGTTCCTAGAAGAATCTCTGAAGAAGATCATAGAGGAATCCCCGGAGAAGTTTCTAGAGGAATCTCCAGAGGAGTTCTTACAGAAATCTCCGAAGAGTTCCTAGATAAATCTCCGAAGGAACTCCTACAGGAATCCCACAGGTGTTCCTAGATGAACTTTCGGATGATTTCATGGAAGAATTTCTGGAGAGAATCCTGGAAGAATTCTTAGAGAAATTCCAGAAGGAAAAACCGGAAGAAATTCTAGAAAAATTTAGAATTCTAGAAGAATATCTGGAGGAAAATCTTGAGAAATGCCTGGAAGAATTTCAAAACAAACGCATAAAGCTTTCTTTGTGATATTTCAGAAGGATGCCTTCAAGAATTCTACAATCTGTAGAAAAAATCTAAAGTTGATGTAGAATAATAATTTGGATACCCTCTTGTAACTCGCAAATGCTAAGTAAACTCTTCCTGAAAGCATGCATCAAGCGCTAAGCTCTTTCTAGATATGACTCATCCTCATCATCGCGAGCATTCGCCGCTGATTTGCAAATGAAAGAAATTAGAAAATGCGCATAACAATCCTTTTGAACCGTTCCGTCTACTGCTGTGCGGCTATTACGAACGGCTGCGGCGGCGGCAGCGTAAGCAACTTAGTTCAAGCTACTAGCAGAAGCTATAAACATACCTCTCTATGTGTACACTGTACATACATAGCACAGCAAAGCAACGTAATTGACACTGCATGCCATGTGTGGCGTGGCGTGGCGTGATCTCGCTCGGCTCGTGTATGGTGGAAGATGGGCTCGTTCGCGAGTTGAATACACAGTAAGCTAACACGCTAAGATACTTTGTCACTAAAATGAACAACTAGACTAGACTATAACTATAACTAGACTTTATAAAAAAAACTGGCGTGAGTGAAAAAACAACTAATTAAAAGGGAATTTGCGAAAAAAGCTCCTCTTATTCTCGGTGATCCTCGAACTCACGACTCCTACTCACTAGACAGGAGTGTTACCACTACACCACGTGTGTCTTGATCTCAATTACTCAAAAAGTTTGTTCTTTCGATTTTTAACGGATGATATTCTCAAACTTTCCAACGTGAAAAACTTATTCAAAATTTCTTTAGTTTTTTTTATATTAAAGCTTTTTATTTTATCAACGCTTCTCTCTTCTCTAATCCACCTTGTGAGCGCAAATGTTAGAATTTTAAGAGAATTAGTGTGCGGTGCGCTGCTCAACAAACTCTCTGAAACTAACACTGAGCTAGTCAAAAAATGCTAAATACGAACACGATGATAACAACGATAAGTAAAGCAGCGTCGTTTGGTTGGTGCAAATTTCGCGTCGTTACCCGTCGCGCTCCTCCCGGGGGTGGCTTTAATATAAACAGAAAAGCGTGCGTGGTCGTCAGATCGTTGACCAAAGGTTGAACTTGACACAACTCTTTTTCGATTAGCGTTTCGTTCATCGTCACCACCATCGCTAGCGCTGGGTGTGTGACATAGCAGTCAATAAAACGTTTTTTTTTGCTTCTTTCGATTCTCTTTCCTCATTTGACTTGGAAATTAGGAGGAGCCGTCTATTAACATACTGGGTGGCGATTTTCGATTATGTCATAGGTAGAGCAGAGGTATTAGTTGGGTGGCGATCTGATAAAATTTTATTTCGCCAATTTCAAGGTCCACAAACTTGTTCTGCCAGTTTTAGGATTCCCAAGTTTTGGTTGACACCGCATTAGGGTGTCCCGAAAATGTACATTTGAATTAACCCTCTTCGAGCATTAGCTGAAGTTCACCCCGCTGACATAGTGCATGTTTGGGGGTAATAATGACCCCAATGCACAACTAGAGTTATGCTTGGACTTTTGCGCTCTAAATGATAACTAAGGGCATCTCCAGAAGAGATGTTTCAGATCTAGTTTTTTTAACATACATTTTACAATTCTCTTGGGATGACCTTGAGAGTGCTAGAAACAAACTTACTATGACTTCAACTTTGAATTATTACTTTTAGGACATCTCGAGCAATTATGTTGCAGAATATTCCATTTCGACTACTTCTATCAATTTACTTGTCATAATCACTGCTTGCAGCACATCAGAGA